>NC_066268.1:1535151-1838181 GCF_905404315.1 Leptidea sinapis
TTATTGTAATAAAAAAATTGTACACCCTTCTATGAAATTCTTGCGGCGGCGTCATGTGCCGGGTTACTGAATACAGGGCAGTCAGATTAAATAAAATGAAGTTATTTCACTTCCAGCAGTTGTTAAGCCACGTTGATCTTTGTTTGTAAAGTAAATTAAACTTAATCAATGTTAAGTACCTGATTTTCATCCGCGTTTGTTCTACAAGGAAAACATTCCGAAAGAATCCTCACAACGCAATTGCTAAGATTCTTTTAAGGCTTCATTAAGGCTTAATTAAGTACTCTTTTTTTATGGTAGAGGAGTAGAAGCGATCGTAACTTGATGTTAACATTCTATTGCTACACCAGAGGAATCATAGGAGCGTTGCCGGCCTTTAAAGCTCATTTTGTGCTTTGTTGATAAAAAATTGATCTAAAACCGTAAAAAACATTTAATTTAAGTGCTAAAGTCGTATATATAAGCGAATAATCACATTTAACTGTCAAAGTTAACACAGGTATAGATTGGATTTATGTATTTTGTTTTATTTATTTATTAGGGCAACTTACAAATGATTCTCTACAATCATGCATGTATGATATATACTATATATACACTAAAACATGGTGTAATCGTTAAGTGTAACCAGGCGATTATTCCGTAACTGTAACAGATTATTACAATTATAATTATGTTTCATAATTAATGATTACATCCTGTATATTTCCAATACAAATAATTCACTCAATGACATTTCATTGCATTTGACAATTCATACAATGAGCGGGCACGTGTACTTAATTTATATGGCAAAACAACGTTTGCCGGATCAGCACTTGTTATTAAATATATAACACACGAATGCTAATAACAATTTAGCTCTTCGTTTTTTTTTATGACAGTAAGGGACACGACTAGCAGGACGTTCAGCTGATAGTTATAGTCGTAACGCTCTGCCCATTACAATGCAGTGCCATTCAGGATTCTTGAAAAAAACAAAAATTCAGAGCGGCACTACAATTGCGCTCGTCACCTTGAGACATAAGATGTTAAGTCTCATTTGCCCAGTAATTTCACTAACTACGGCGCCCTTCAGACCGAAACACAATAATGCTCACATATTATTGCTTCACAACAGAAATAGGCGCCGTTATGGTACCTATAATGTAGCCGGCACCCTGTGCAAAGGAGCCTCCCACTGTCAAACACGTTCTTTTGGTTCACGGCAATAGCTCTTAATGATTAATTACATAAAATTTGCCTATTAGAAGTTGATAATAAGCGCTTCTTCTCTCCTGAAGAAACTCTCATGTCTCATTACCTTTTAGTCGAGATCCCGCAGAGTTGGGTTACATCCGCACCACCGCGTACTGTCAGTTAACATAACACTATGTCAATATAACCTAATTCAAAATTATAAATGTAATACCTCAACTATCACTTATAAATTCAAAGCGAATTTAATCTCATTTTTCTTAAGCAATTTAATCCAACTCGCGATAACAACAATTTCTTTAAAGGCTCTAGACTTTCTCGTCTTTAAGTACGGCAATGACGTTGAGGCATAAAAAGGCGAGAGAAAATTCTTTGTGCAACTTAAATTAAAAGTTCAACTACAGTGAGATACAATGAGTAACATTAGGTTAAAGTAGTGATTTTCATAGTCTATAATAATAGCATTTTTAATACCTTCTTATATAAATAAATTATTTACTTACAATATATTTATATATGGGTACAAATTAAATTTACATACCTTTAACACAAACATTGAACGCAAGTTATTAAGGCTGGTGCATCTAATATACGTAAATTTATATTTATACAAAAAATTCTTCATTACTTTTTAAGAAATAATTTAAGTATATTTTTTAAACACGACTCATATATTGGATGCATTACCTTACAAACTAATTTGTTATGTATATTACAGCCATTGTAAAATACTCTATTTGATTGAAAAGAGTGGTCGTTGAGTATCTTGTATGTTCGTCTCACGAGCTCAACTTTACGACTTTACGAACATATGGTAAATTCAGTAATTTAAAAGAAATATTCAAAAGCGATTCAAAAGATCTTAGTATAAGCCTAATTGAAAAAAGTTTATTTGATTTTGACTTGGACAGAACGGATTCGAACCCGTCACTTTTTGAATATGTCCCAGCGCATTGACCACTAACGACCTAAATACTAACGGACTGATACATATACGCTCAAATTAATTTAATTTAGTTATATTTCATTCTACTGCCTGCTTTTCAGTATTGTATAAAACAAAGTCGCTTCCCACTGTCAGTCCCTTTGTTTGATTAGATCTTTAAAACTACGCAATGAATTTCGATAGAGTGATTGAAGAGGATGATTTATATGTGTAATTCATGTATAATATAGAAGACAAGTTGATAATTTTAGAGGTTTCTAATTGGATGTTGTGAATAAACACATTTTTTGCGCTTACATTAAAAACGGTGGCTGAACCGTACGAGATAATATATCATAATAATGCACAACAGTATTGTAGACCATAAAGAGGTCTACAAAAAAGCCTGCGTTGGTATATTTCTATCTCTTAGGGTAACCCACAATAGCCACATTTTATCCTTTTTACGAGAAATATATAAATTATTTACGGAGCGATTTTAAGCAATACAACATTAATACTATCCAATTAAGTACCTTAAAATCAATTATGCATTTAATATAGATCAAAATGGGGCATATTGATCTATATTAAATGTAATTTAAATGATTATTTTAGAAGACATTATAGATTTACCCCCTTATTCATTATAGTCTGCGAAACTTAAAGCATTGCTAATTCTCACTCTGTCTTCTTCTATTGACCTAAGTCAGAATGAGAAAAAACACTCCTTAGCGGCTGTTTAAAGTTAGCGGACCATTATGAATAAGGGGGTTAAAATACAGGGACATAGTGGTTGCGGCGGTACCGGCGGGAAAACATTAGAATAAGGATCAAGCTTATAGAGTATTGCAATCTGCGAAACCTTTTTTATATATTATCGTCGTTTATTGGTGGTATATAAGTAACGGGAACTTTTGACAGAACGAAGTCTGTCCGGGCAGACACTGTAATCTATATATATAAAAGAGTTTTCCACCGGTAATTGACTCATCACGAAATCTCAGAAACGACAAAGCCTACAAACTTGGAATTTGGAAGGTTGGTTCTTTCTAGGACGTAGGTGTCAGCTAAGTAACAGATTTGAAAAACTTCACCCCTAGGGGGGCGAAAGGGGGGATCGAAGTTTGCATGAAAGTCCTATGTTTTTGAAGTTAGAGACGGGAAAATCGACATTTAAGTTATTAGTTTTAAATAATAAAATCTGTATAAGTCATTTTGGAAAATCCCCTTATAAGGGTGTTTAAATGGGTGGGTATAGTTATTATAGAAACTATAGTTATTTCAACTTGAAATTTAAAATGTAGGAGGTTCTTTATAGGAGGCAAATGCAGAAAAAAAAGATTATATGAAAAAATGGGGTGAAAGGGGGGAGTCGAAGTTTGTATGAAAGACCTATGTTTTTGAAGTTAAAGACGTGAAAATCGACATTTACGCTATTAGCTTTAAATTAAAAAAAAAATTGTATAAGTAATTTATGAATCTTTACACACTGTATTGGAGGTCGATGATGCTGTGCATTATCCTATAGAGTTGTCCTATAGAGCCACTAGGAATACCACCTCACATCATATACCTCAAAGTTGACGCTCCAGTTATTTTAATGCGCAATCTAAACCCTCCAAAACTTTGCAATGGACCAGACTTCAGGCCAAGACTTTGCATAAACATGTGATCGAAGCCACCATTTTTACTGGCGTCGACCAAGAGGAAACTTTAGTCTTTATTCCTAGGATTCCCTTGATACCATCAGATTAACAATTTAAATTGAAACGTCTGCAATTTCCGGTTAAACTATGCTACATCGCGTAGCATAGTTAATAAAGTACAGGGCCAATCTTTGAAACTAGCCGGTATAGATGTCAGAAATGATTGTTTCTTGCATGGCCAGTTGTATGTGGCGTTCTCCAGAGTCAGTTCACCAGATTTTTCTTCAACCCGAAAGAAGGACAAGAAATGTTGTTTACAGGGAAGTTTTTAAAAAAAACGGCTGTACGTTCAATGGATTACCTATTGCAATTTAAACATAGCAACAATTTTTAGTTAAGAATTTATGTTACTCGATAATCTTATTATAATAATAAAAGCAGAATCAAACTTTGTAAACAGCCACTGTATTATTATTATTATTTGAAGAGGGTGGCTATTTCCTAGTCCTAAAAGATTCCTAGTAACACCGCGTCCAAAATTGAACTATTGTGTTCGCCACTCATACTAAAGCTCGTCGTCAAGCCCTGCCGCCTTTACGAACCGCAGTAGTTCCTTGACGCGAGTGTTGCAAACACTATCTGGTGGCATGAAGTAGTCGCCAAAGATTGTGTTACGCTTATGCATTAATGGGCCGCAGTCGCAGAGTAGATGAATAGGTGTTTCTTCATCCTCAAGGCAGAACCTGCAAGTTTTGTCGCTTTTGATGCCGACCACACTGAGGTGCTTGTTTAGGCGACAGTGCCCGGTTAGCATCCTAGTGAGTATGCATAGATTTTTCCTGTTCAAAGATAGGGCTTCATTCGCATAGCTGCTGTTGAATGTCCTTATCAGTGCTTTAGAGTGGTTTAAACCTGAAGAGTTGTTCCAGCGTTTAAGTGCTTCTTGTTTACATTGGTTACTCAGGGTGTGTCGGATGGCGCTCTTAGGCAGTCCACAAATGGGTTCCGGATCATATTGGACTGCTTTAGCCCCAGCTCTTGCGAGCTCATCGGCCATTTCATTGCCTATGATTCCGGCATGCCCTGGGACCCATCTGAGAATCACTCTGTTTTTCATGCCTAATGAATTCAGGCATTCAACGCAATTATTGACTAACTTAGACGACGTCAAGTCAGCGTCTAAAGCCAACAATTCTGCCTGACTATATGATTGAAGTAGCCTTTTTGGATATTGGTTTCCGCGCATTCCAGGATGGCGTACACCTCTGCTTGAAATATGGAGGTAAAGCTTCCCAGGTTTGTGCTGGATTTAAACCTGGGGCGTTCTCCATAGACCCCACAGCCAACTTCATTTTCCATTTTGGACAATTTTGTCAAACAGCCACTGTACATCTCAGAAATTATTTCTTTCACGACCAGTTGTACCTACATGGAGGCAATAACAATATATAAAATGAAATTTTGTTTACGGAGAAGTTTGGAAAAAATAGATCTGTCAGTACTTTATTCCAAAAAAAAATGTTAATTGCGACCTCTTTAGGTATGAACCGCACTTCATAAGTGCGGTTTTTACTAGCGGTAGGACTTTTATCGTTAAGTTTGATTGCCCTTCCAGCAGGAAAATAATCTCATAGGAAATCAGTAAGTATGCGCGGACGGAGTCACGAGAAACTGCTAGTATTTATATACAATACAACTTCTTGTATAAAGTTCCGTATCTTACCGCAAGGCATATTGAACGGCAGAGTGATATAGGACATAGGACGGAAGGCATCAACTAGCGCTCTCGTAATGAGGATGCTCGGTTCCGCGACTGCTAGCTTGGTGTTCGCTATTTGACTATTCAATGCGTTGCAGGGCTGCCAGTTTCACAATAAAAAATTAAAACAAATTTATACAAATATGTTAAAAATATTCCGTGCGTACAAACTACACATGTCAGAAATTAAACCTGCATTGTGCTAGGATGTACATTTCAACCACTATGAAAGACATTACTATCACCGCTACCACATTTATGTTTATCTGGTGTCTGTGATGTTTATTTATTGTACCAACAAAGTATACATTAGTAGGTACATACAAAATAATATTGACAAAAATACAAGCTGAGTGCTACTTCAGTTATGGGGAGAATAACATTCAAATATTTAGTAATAAGTCGTGCGCATGACGTCAGAATATATTAGGGTATACTCGCGTCACCAATAAGACAATCTCTTCTTCAACTATGATCGCCTGGTACCTGCTTCTATTCTCATTTTCTCCCACTCTTTTTAGTGTCGCTTTTTCGTTTCATCGACTTTCAAATCACAACGATGCTAAAGTAGCTATCACTTCAAAATATCTAATACTTCCTTCCGAGATTATTTCAATGACATGGATATGGAGAGCCTTAAGAAGAAACATGAATGGCCGTTTTCTATTCTAAGGTTCTCGAATCTTTTCTTCTTGAGTTTATTTCTGTCCCAACATAATTTGCAAAAAATTCAATAGCATGATTATCTATCTCTGTCTGTTTTGCTTTTGACGATATTTTTGTTTCTGTAAGTGCTAGAGTGGAACTAACTTGTGCGCTGGGCCTAGAAATGGTGGACAACTTTACCTACCTGGGTTCCAACACAAGTAACGATGGTTCGTGCGAGAGGGAAGTGTGCAGGAGAATTGGCATGGCTAAGACCGCTATGTCTCAGCTTGGAAGAATCTGGAGAGATCGCAACATTTCCGCAAAAACTAAGACCAAACTGGTACGGGCCCTAGTATTTTCGTATGGCGCTGAAACTTGGACACTGAAAGCTGCATACCGCAAACGCATTGACGCCTTTGAGATGTGGTGCTGGAGAAAGATGCTCCGTATCCCCCGGACCACATTTCGGTCTAATCTCTCCATACTGCGTGAACTCAGGATCTCCTCGCGATTGTCTTCCGAATGTCTGCGCAGAGTCTTAGAATACTTCGGTCACATCGCAAGGAAGGACGATGGAACCTTGAGAGGCATTGTGGTCGGCAAAATAGATAGAAAGAGGCCTCGTGGACGCAGTCCAACACGATGGTCCGACCAGATCCGCTCCGCCCTCGACTCTACGGTTCACAATGCCTTTCACACTGCCAGAGACAGGAATAGATGGAGAGCGATTATAAGAGAGAAAGTGATACAGAAGGGTGGTCACCACCCTTAGTACTGAGGATTACGACGCAGGGAGAAAGTGCTAGAGTAATTCAAACAGTGCTTACAAAGACTAAACCATACAGGCCGCAAATAGTACGCAGGCTTAATGTACAAATCCGACATCAATAAGCACAAAAATTAAAACAGACCGACACATAATATTTCCTTCCCATTAAATTTTAAAAATTTCGTTACGAGTGGTTTATTTTTCTAATGTTATTTGTCCTTATCGCACTGATTTCCAGACAACACGTGAGTTAGGCCATATTAATTATGTACCTACTTGATATTGTTTCACGAAAGTTGTTATAATTTAATTATCCTATTAATTTTGACGTACATAAGTAATAATATACTTATTGAGCTTCAATAGCCGTTTAATTGGTTCGCTTTCGTAAGCTCGTTTTTTATAGCTTCAAGGAATCGTAAAAAACTCATGATTTTATTTTCTTTATTGATTTATTTGCTCAAAGCCCACCAATACATGATACGCTAATCAAAATTGTTAAAATCGAGAAAATTTATTGGATGAGAACTTTTTTAATGTCAAGCAACATTTTAGTTTAGTTACCACGTTGTCATTATCCACTTCAGTGGTGGTTTGGTGGGGTGGTGGGTGGGGATACCAGGTACCATTTTTGTGAAAAAAGGTGTTAAAAAACCGGCACAAATGTATCAAGATAAACTTCTTGAGAAGTGTGGTAAGCCTGTTAACAACAACATGTTCCATAGCCAAGAATGGTTATTCAGCAAGAACCAATACCGGTCATAAAGCTCGATGCTCATTAGCCTGGTTGTAAATGATCTTTTCTGAGTTAGAGCTGAAGAGTTGCCATCCTATAATCCCGATCTTAATCAGCTGAATTATGATTAATGGTCGTTTTTAGAAAATATGGCATACATGTGATGATTTTTTTATGAAAATAAGGGACAAGACGAGCAGGACTTTCAGCTAATGGTTATTGATACGCCACGTCCATTACAATGTAAAAATTCTGAGCGGCGCTACAATTGCGCTCGTCACCTTGAGACATAAGATGTTAAGTCTCATTTATTCTCCCAGTACTTTCACTAGCTACGACGCACACCGAAACACAGTAATGTATACAGATTACTGCTTCACGGCCGAAATAGGCGCCGTTGTGGTACTAAAAATCTAGCTGGCATCTTGTGCAAAGTTGCTTCCCTTAACAAACAGTTTGTTATTTTTTAAGTGATATCCCCCAATTCTGGGATTGAGTACACAAAAGTGATTTGTAGCAAAATTTATGGACGATGAGGGATTCTAGTCCGCTCCTCTCAGGTTTCGTTCCGGCGGTCTTACCAACTAAGCCAATCATTCGAATTTCGAGGTTTGTATTCAAAATAGCATTTATTAACCTTCCCTTGATAAAGTGGTTCTGAGCACACAACAAATTTTTGTATTTTAAATATTCATTCACAACAAAGAATTAAATACGATGGGAAGACTACACCAACTGTCAAAGTCAAAGTTTTTATTTGCATAAACATGTTGGATTGATGCTACATAAATATTATAAAGTACATGTTTGCCACATTTATGACGTGCAAATTTTATAAAATACATTTCTAAATCATTAATTAGTAACAATAATATCAATTTAACAAAAGATTAGTAGCAGTATTAGTATAGTATATAGTCAAGTTTTTAGTAATAATAAAAATATTCATCTAATGAATATAAGCAGTTTTCACTAAGATATATTTTCAATTTAGATGAGAAATTCCTATTTGACGATACCTCTCTTATTATTTTTGGGATGTGATTATAGATTTTTATGCACATACAAAAACAGTTTCTCTGAAATAATGTAATTCTACAGCAAGGTACTTGTAGTTTGGTGGGGTCCCTGGATGGGAAAAGAGAAGCCAACTTCAAATGTCACGAGGGGCTGCTGAAAACCAGGGTTGTGTTGGTGTCTTCTGTACTGACCAACAATGTCCTGAGTCAGCTCCTGTTAGCAAAAAATCACGCGCCGCACAGTTCTTTTTAATTTTATAATTTTAATTTTTTTTTTAATTATTTTTATCTATTTCATTTAATTTTGTATTTTAAGATTGTAATTAATATTGTAAATTGAAGGTGTGTGTTTTTATTGCTAATAAAGTGTTTTCTATTCTATTCTATTTAAAATGCTACCACTAAAAAATTATCACGAAAATTAATATTCAAACTGCTGCGTTACAACCCTAACGCGCTGCATGATTCATACATTTTTAAGTTTGAAAACAAATGGAGAGGTGCGATTCCATCAATTATTATTTATTATATACAATTAGTTATGGAATTCATTGCTCTTGTTTACGATTCATCAATATATTTACAGTTACGGTTTACTATAAAAGATTCCGCAAGTAAGATCTAGTGTCGTCATAAAACATATATCTCCTTGATAAAAGCCAGAACGGAGCTATTGATAAAGCTCGTAGTGCGTGAAGTTTATTTACAATTTTACTACATTATTCACCGAACTAATGAATGAAATAGATGGAGCAAACATCGACGATCAAGTCATCTCTCTCTTATTCTTTGTCGTTGCGTAGAGATGTGGGTTCTCTCTGCATCTTCTACCGTATTTATCACAGGTACTACCCGCATCAGGTTGACGTCTGGCATTCCACTATTGCGCAAGAAATTTCTTGTCTCGCATGGCCACTTTGTGTAATCAATTACCGGTTGTTGTTTTCCCGAACCGATACGACTCAGGGACCTTCAACAAAAGAGCATAGACAGATAGACTTCCACCTTAAAGGCTGGCAACGCATCTCTTGACGTTGTTGTTGCGGATGTCCATAGAGGTTGCCTCACCACTCCCAATTGTTACTGTAACATAATTGGTTCCCTTAATCTTAATTTCTACAGCCCTCCTCCTATTTCAGTAAAAAAAAATATTGTACCGAAAAAAATAAGCCCATTGCCCGTTCTTCTCAGATCTGAGGCATAATTTTTCGAATACTCAGTACTTATTTTGTAAGTGATTTAAAATCACATTTTGAATAAAAATATTTGATTTCTGAATTGATGCCCACATCGATATTTCGGAAATTAGTGGTTTTTCCGCTAGTAATTAATTTTTATAAGGTTCGCACCCTCAAAGGGTAATTTAAAATTAATGAAAAATTAACATCTACCCTATTTGTTGTTGCTATTCATAGCTATTGTCACGTCGTAGTAAATTATTAACTTTTCAGGACAAGAAGACGTTTTTAGTGTAAACATCGAATACATAGTTACTTTTTCAGAGTTTTACTTTTATTATTATTTTATGGCAATGTAAATAAACTTTTTTCAGTTTCAATATATAATTTAAACCACACAATATTATCTTTTTTTGAACTTCCAAATTGTATTGGCGCGTGCGTAGGAAAGCATATGATATTAAAAATGAAAATCGGTGATGGTGAAATATAGACAGACATACCTGAGATTACCCCGCTAACACTCTAGGAACTCCTGGTGCTAAATGAGTGTTACTGTCCTCTCGGCATTTGTAGAAAAGATGTATGAGTTGCATTACACAGAGAACTTAATGCGATGCGATTAGGTCGTTGACCACTGATGAATTATTATAATTGTTCCCGGTGACAATTTTGCTATTTACCGACCCAAGAGACAACTGGCCTTAGATTAGCCACTCAGATACCAATGCGTCTGTTGTCTATGGGTCTATCTCTCTATGTCTTTTCTACAGGAACTGTCTGCACTATAATTTGCCATAACACAAAATTAGAAAAGAGAAGAGATAATTCCGGTGCATCCACAAATATTTCTTTAATTCTACTAGAGCGTTGTCTATATTTTCTCGGTCTGTGCACTATTCCAACTAGTGATGCTAAATCCGAACGGTTCTAGGAATGTTTTAAAACTTCTACTACCCTCAGTGCGTTGAACTCGTAAAGTCGTGTTGCCAATTGCAATCGTAAAACATTTTGTTGACGATTTTCAAATTTAGATGAACCGGCTTTTGCCCAGCGTCGTGCAAGATTTCAAAGCGGGATGACGAATTATTTCTCGGTGACAGCTCGCGCCAGCTTAAGAAAAAGCTTTAGGTAAAACGTAAAAATGTCATAAATTTAATTAACTTAAAACCAATTTTTATAAAAAAATGCAAAACTTGTGACAAGACAAAAATCAATACTTCTTAAAAAGGCAGTTATTTTTCTCAAAAATGTTTCAATTTAAGCTTTGTTTTGAAAGTAAAAGTCGCTCTAAGAATAAAAAGACGGTGCAAGAAAATATTGTTTTTTATAAAAACTTTTTTTTTAATGTTTTTAATTATCTTTTTCTTCTAGTCTTCTCAGTACCCCTTCATCTGATACCCATATCGTGCGGAGTTCATTAAAGATATCTGTACTATTAACTGTTGCAGAATTCCATCTTGAACCATGAAGCCACATAGGCTTCAGAGACTTTTACTATACTGTTTTCCTTATAGTAAATTTTTTGAAGTGATAACTTCTGTAGCCGCGTTGGACACTTTTTGATAGGGGAAAAACTTATGGGTTCGCGTCAGACATGCTCATGACTGGCACACGCAATAAATAAATAATTAAAAAAATAAATCTAATATATATAGTTAGACACTTTTTGGTTGGGTGAAATCTCGTGAGGTCGCGTCAACGAAATGCAACATTGTGTATGTCTTATAAGTGAAATTGAATGGGTTTAGTGAAAAGTTCTGTGTGTATATACTGTGCATTGTTGAAATAGTGTTTTTGTTTGATTAATATATTATTGAAAATAAGTTTTAAAAATAAATTAAAATTTATAGTTTAATTGTTTTAAACATTATGGAAGTTCAAATGTTTATACTTTCTCTTACCTATCCTAAAGCACAGAACAAAATGTTTGGATTACTTGAATCTAATTAAACCTTAATTATTAAATTCTTTCTTAATTTAATTAAACCTTAAGCTGAGAATCGTTTTACGGATACCTCACATGACACGACCGAAAATTCAGTTAATACTGCGAAGTATTCGTTAAAATTAACGTCGCTACAGAAATTTCTTTTTAAAATTTAAGTGCAATCAGTATTTTCACAAGAAGTGCTGTAAGTAGGAACTTATAGAGTAGTTTCCCGAGTCTGTAGCTTAGCCAACGTCAACGCTCTGCTTGTTGGATCGCTTCCAATAGCTTTTAACTCCATGTTTTTTGTTAGTTATTAACTCTGGAACATGCCTCGTAGTATGGTTGATAAGTTTACTGCAAATCCATACACTGTAAAGCATTTGAAGGTTTATATTATTTTTGCATGTATCTAAATATGCTCAGATAATTTTATTTTTATGACAATAAGAGACGAGACTAGCAAGACGTTCAGCTGATGGTAATTGATACGCATAATGGGAACATTAAAATTCAGTGCCACTCAGGGTTCTTAAAACTCCAAAAAATCTAAGCGGCACTACAATTGCGCTCGTCACTCCGAGACATAAGATGTGACGTCTCATTTGCCCAGTAATTTCACTAGCCACGGCGCCCTTCAGACTGAAACACAATAATGCTTACACATTACTGTTTCAAGGCAGAAATAGGCGCTGCTGTGGTACCCATAATCTAGCCGGCATCCTGTGCAAAGGAGCCTACCACTTTTGGAACAACACTGCACATACAGTTAGTTGTAATAATAATATTTCCTATAATATGTTACGTGGAAGCGTTGACTGGTATAGCGACAGCGATTAGGTTAAAGTTGCGACAGGATATGATTAATGATCATTGGTTACGAGCTTGAGCTAACAACGCTTGAATGAATAATATGTTAAAAGGGTTTTCATTACTTATACACTTAACTTCTCAAGTTACTTCTTTTTAGCATTCCGCAAGCGAAGAGTAACTTGGATTCATACGCATAAAACTCCGCTGATAAAAGACATTTTAAGACACAAATTTATTTTCTCAAAATTGATTCCTTTACAAATCTTTTTACAGCAGCTACAGCTGGAAGTTTAATAGAATTCATCAAGAGTGTGAGTGTAGGAGAACCAAAGTTACCGACATAGCCCAAATGATTGCGAAACTGAAGTGGAGTGGGCAGGGTACATTGTTCGACGGACAGATGGCCGTTGGGGCATAAAAGTCCTCGAATGGCGACCACGTACTGGAAGACGCAGTGTTAGTAGGCCCCCCACTAGCTGGACCCACGATTAGGTCAAGATTGATGGAATTCGTTGGATGAGGGCAGTGCAGGACTGATCGTCGTGGAAATCTTTGGGGAAGGCCTTTGTCCAGCAGTGGACGTCTTCCGGCTGATGATGACGATACGACAAATATAACAAGTGTGTGTTTTCAGTGATGACATATGTAACGCAGACGTCGCTTTCTATCGGCCTTATGAGAAAGCTTATGGTCGCCCAGGGGCAATTAGTTTCCCTGCGAGATTCAATCAGAAATGATGAGACCCGTAGGAGAACCAAAATCACCGACATGATTGTCCACTATAACTACATACTAGCTAAGCCAGGGGCCAAGGGCAAGCCACATAGCCCGAAGTACAGGTAGTTGTTGGGGCAGTAAAGACCTTGAATGTCGACCACATACTGTTAGATGCAGTTGTGTTAGGCCTCCTACAAGATTGACCGATGATCTGGTCAAGATAGCACGAACAGGTTGGATGAGGAGGGGATCACAGGACCGATCTCCAAAAATAAAAACGTGGATTGAAACTTGATTTGCAACATATATTTCTTTTCTTTGTTTCAGTATTTATGGCAAGACATATAGTAAGTACATAATTATTCGAATATTATAAGGTTTATTATCGGATAAGCTTTGTTTAATTATCTGGTAAGCCGATTCGAATATGATTCGGTGGAGTTTAATTTTTGCTTTAATATTCAAGTCTTCGATATCAAAATATTGACAGCACACTGCGTAACTTAAGTTGCAATCCATTTAAAATTTCTCTTAACGTTTCCTCAAAGTTTTCCATTTACACAATATTTCATTCACTTTTGTACGCCGCGATGAAGGCATGCATTTCAAAATACGTTTCATTGGTATTAAGTCCCGTGGGATCTTGTGTAAGCGGTGATAAAATAGCGCTTAGACGGGGAAAAACTTTTCAAGGAGAAGTTGGGAAACGTTCAAACTATATTCATATTCAAATGAATCTACTTTCTGAATATTAAATCTTAGTTTACCAATGAATAACTTTGAACACAATGGTTATATTCTTAATTCTTCTATAATATATATAATGAAATCTTGGTCATTGTTTGAGGCTCTTTCACGCCTAAATCACTTATCGTATCGACATAAATCTACCACTACTCGATGCGAAATTTATCTTAGATAGTTTATGGCTACTTATTTTTTATTGTTAAATTTATTTCCTTTTAAAATTCGCCCAGCGAAGCGGGCGGGAACAGCTATTCTTCTATATATATGACGACCCATATAGCCGAAGTGACCCTGACTACATTTATATGATAAATATGAATGTTTGTTTCCGAGTCATGGATGTTTATATGTATTTATGTATGTTTAAGTAAGTATATTGTATTAAATATATCGTTGTCTTGTACCCATAGTACGAGTACAAGCTATGCCTAATTTGGGGCAAGATAATTTGTGTAAAAGTGTGTCAATATTATTATTATTGATTATAATGAAAATGGTATTTATTTGAGGCTCTTTCACGCCTAAACCACTGATCGTATCGACATGAAACCACCACCATTCGATGCACCATTTATCTTAGATAGTTTATGGCTACTTTTCGAATTCCAACGTTCCTTCATTAATTTATTTCCTTTTAAAATTCGCCTAGCGGCGGGAACGACTAGTTTAAATATAAAACGAGACAAAAGACCGTCACATCAAATCGTATCACAAGGCAATATTAGGTGTGATTCTTCTGGTATAGCAAGAAAAAGAAAGTGATCACTTAGTTAGTTAAATAAAATACTTTCTAAAGGATTAAAAGCGTATAATCGTACCTGTGTGTTTACCTACATTAGGTTTTCATGTAAACGTTACATTTTTAGTATTATTTTATTTAACCCGACGTTTGGTTACCTCTTCAGAGCACGTTTCAACGACAGGTGTCGTTTCTGCATTTGTAAATGTAGTTTTTGAATTAATTGCATATCCATTTTTTATTTATTTAATTTCATACCTTATATAGGTTTTTATGAATTTGGGTTGTATGACATTCTTTTCCAACAGCTCAGCCTCTATATTAAGTTATTTGTACTAAATAATTGCGAATGATCAGTTATAACATAGGTAGGTACTTTGCTTAAATGAAACTTGGCTTAATCATATAACAAAAGAAAGTTAATTTTAAGGTGTTCTATTCTAAGCTTATATATACATACTTACTGTATAAATTACTTAGGCTATAATTCTTAAATTTATTGTACTTAAGATAGATGACTCAATATAATATTTATGAATATCTTAAAATACTAAATCAGTTTTAATAGTGAAGTGTGAACACATCTGTTTATCACAGCCGGATGGTGTAAGTTATAAGATGCAGAGATTTAACAACTGTAGGTATAATACATAACTTTATTTTTGCTTAAATTTATCGTTTGTGGCGGTGTCGTGGAGCAGGTCCTTCCCTTCTGCAATGTGGTCCTTTATGGCTGTGAATGGATGTTGCTTAGTTTGATTGGTCGATCTTTTTCAGCACAAGATATATTCGAGATGTGGTGTTGGAGGCGAAATGTTTAGAATACCTTGGACAGGACCTTAGAAACCCACCACTAAATCGATCCTGAACCAGATCTGATAAAAACTGGCTTGTCCAACTTATGCAGACAATGTATTCCAATGGATTCCTAAAATAACAATAAGTTAAATATATATTATTTTGGAACAGTTTTTTTCGGATTTTTCATTTTCTTTACCGTTAATAAAAACATGCATTTAAACCACCCTGTGCACCTCCGTTATTTGGTCTGTACGTCTATAAGGATATAAAACTATAAACATAATGAATTGAATAAATATTTTAATGTTCAATGACTTTTTGGCAATTTCTAAAAATGGCAATAATGTAATAATGTATTTAGATCTTCGTTTGCTTATGACTTGGTAGCAATAAAATGGCATTTTTATATAGACAATAAGTAATTTATGTCTTTTTAGCTGTTTATGATTCACTATTTACCTCCCGAGACGTCGTTCACGTAAACGGCATAAGCACAGATTAAAAAGAATTCTTAGGCCGTACAGGCGATGAGTAAGGGACAATGACGTTCTATACATTTTTTTTAAATATATATTTATTAATAAAAAACAAATTTTACATTGTGGTTTCAAAGCAATAAAAACCACTGATCTTTGTACAATTGCTAAATTAAGTCTACACCAACAGAGTTAAATTAATAAAAGAAAAAATAGTTCACAATAGTTAGAAACTTAGCTATACATTATAATTTTATAAATAAAAGTAAAAGTACTTGATACAATTAATAGTTAAGCATGATAAGTTGATCGGTGGTCAGTCAAGTCTTATATACGGCCGTTTTCAATAACCTATCTATCCTTAGTTAAAATTACTAGAGGTAGACAAATTTATCCTTTCACGCTTACTTACATTACTTATTTCAATAATCTATCGACATAAAGCATTGGACTATAACTAATAATATAACTATATTGGACATAACTATGGATAGATAAGATCTTGTCATTAAACGGTGATAGCAATATATCCGTAACTAGAGCAGACTTTTTAGCAGACTTATCTTATTTCAAATATTATACTTACAGTAAGTATATAAAATAAACATGTGTGGTGGACGAAGTTTCTTAATATTAATTAATTCTCTATTACACTAGACGTTTCAAAGTAAATGTGGCTACAGCTTTTGCGTTCTATATATATGGACACATCATTCGCAGTCTGATAAAGTAACGGCAAAAGTGTGCTTAGAGACAATGTAAGCACACTTTTTTCCTTAGTCGTGTGTTAACAATGTGTGCTATTAATAAATAAATAAATAAAATAGCCTTTATTATTACTAGTGACTTAATTTTTTTTTCTTATAAATAAAACTTAAATTATCTTAACTAGTAATTTGTCTCTCGACAAAGGCCTCCTCTAAAGACTTCCACCTTATTCGGTCTCTGGCTACTCTCATCCAGTCCGGTCCTGCTATTCTTTTAAAATCGTCCGCCCACCTTCTAATCTGTCTACCTTTCCTTCGTTTCCCGTCTCTTGGATACCATTCTGTAACGGTTTTTGTCCATTTCTCTTTCTCTTCCCTCAGAATGTGTCCAGTCCATTTCCACTTTTGCTTTTGACAGAGCTTGTGTGCGTTTTTGAATTTTGTCTGACTCTTTATGTTTTCTAACGTAACTTTGTCTCGTCTCCGAACTCCAATTACACTTCTTTCTATGGAGTTTTGGCACACTTTTACTTTTTCCGAGAGATGGTCTGTTAGAGCCCAAGTTTGACATCCATATGTTAGACATGGGAGTATACACGTGTTATAGACTTTTCTTTTTATTCCTATAGGTATTTCGGGGTTTTTCATGATTTCACTCAAAGACCAGTATCTTTTCCATGTATTACAAATGCGTCTGTCTATTTCTTGCTTCATGTTATTTCTAGGGGTTATTAACTGTCCTAAATAGATATATTCTGTGACATATTCTACTGTTTCATTGTAAACTACTATCGAACCAGTTAGGCCGGATGAGTTGGTCAAGATTTTCGTTTTGGACGCATTTATTTGCAAGCCGGCTTTGCTGTGTGCTATTAAAAGTACTTAAACCTTCAAAAAAAGCGCGTACAGGTCTGGGGTCTGAACGGCGTCGTAGCTAGTGAGATTACTGGGCAAATGAGACTTAAAATCTTATGTCTCAAGGTGACGAGCGCAGTGTTAGTGCAGCCTAGAATTTTTGGGTTTTTCAAGAATCCTGAGCGGCACTGCATTGGAATGGGCAGAACGTATCAATTATCATCAGCTGAACGTCCTGCTCGGCTCGTCCCATATTGTCATTTAAAAAAATGTATAGTAGAGGCTTTGTTCGTCTTTACGCTCCTACATTGTAAGTCAATACCAACCAACTCCTGAATTTTCATTTGCCATAAAAATTCCATAAGGAACATTCGTCCAATATAAGGTTCTACAAAACAAAGCATAAATTATACCGCTTAGAACCCCTGTTACAGAATCTCATAGAATCTTAACATTAAACCGGCCTTTAATTCGATTTTATTACACGAACAATGTAAAAGCCATTTTACTAGATCATAATAACAAAAAATAATTAAAATGACGTCATAGTAGCTGGGGTGCGCCGTAAGGCTGCATTCATAATGGACTCCAGCTTAATGCGGTTAAATTGGGTCAGCCTTTAGAATTACGTGAAGAATATTATTTGAAATAATTATGGCATTTGTCGAGTGGATGAAATGGAATAAAAGGGAAGTTTTAATCTGCATGCAGATCTTGGACGAGGAATGAATTTAACATGCAAGTACAGAGACGCGCTATCAATGGTGATTTTACTATTTTCATTGTACTCTTGTCATTTTCCTACAGTCATAATCAGAAATAATAAAAAAAACAATAATAATAATAAAATATGTGTGTGTATATCAGAGTATAAAGATAAGAAGTAAAATTTAATTTAATTTTTATTTTATTTTATTCGGGAAACAAACAGTATAACTTAATACACTTAAAAAATATAACTTAAAATATAAATCACTGACCCTGATAAAAGTTTCCACAATTAAATAGTACATAGAAAAATGCGAGCAAATTAATGACAATTTAAAAGTACCTATTTGTAATGAAAATTTTCTTTATAAATATATCTTCATAAAAAAAATTTCTTTATTATATCATTTTACTACTACTTGGAATTTCACAGAAATTGGTTAGATAAGGCTTTACAAAAATCCGTATTAAATTGAAGCTATTTTATAACTATAGACATGCATATAAGTGTGCATTTTTATTTTATCACTTTCAATGTAATATATTATTATTTACGTCACTATACTGAATTTTGATAAAAAAAAAAACAAAATGGCGCGTACCCAAAAATCATGACGACATTGCTATAAAATTTCTCTCATACTTCGATAAAGAAGTTCAATTCAATAAGCCTATTTATTCCGAAACTAACATACCATAATTTTTAAATAAAATTTACAAAATATCTCTAATTTCAGCGTGCCTCCTGGCATAGGCCTCCTCTAAAATTTTACATTATTTCCTATCTCGCGTTGCTCTCCTCCAGTTAGGACCCGCTGTTAACTTTATTTCATCCTAACATCTTGTAAACTGACTACCTCGGCTTCGCTTGCCATCTTGCCTTCGATACCATTCAGTCACTGCCTGGCATCATTTTCTATTTGTGTCTCGCGTGTCAAGTGACTTACCCATCCCCATTTCTGTGCGTCTATTTTTTCCAGTATTTCGGTGAGTCATAATCACAACTAAGTAGGTCAAAATTAGCTTGAACATACATTGCCTAAGTAACTGCTATTATTTTATTAGTCACAGAAAGTCTACCAATTGTCATACAATCTTTTTCGTGCAAATATAAACCTGTTTTTTATGATTTTAATACAATTATCAGCAGAGAGAGTCATGAATCAATTCTGCCAATGGTACGATGAGTGTAATCTGTGAATGTCTCCACACTTCCAACTAATTTGACCCTATTTTTTTATATGCGTATTCGATGACACTGCTTAAGAACTGAACCGATCTTTGAACTGATCGTGAACCTAATTTTATATAACCTATTTTGCTTAGTTCAAACAGCTTCTTTGTACAGAAAAGAAAACCACCACAGAGCCGCCTCTTTCGGTCTTCAAGCAGTAATGTGCGAGAACAAATGTGTTTTGCTTTAAAGCGCGCCGTAGGAAGTGAAATTACTGCGATAATAAGACAACCTTAGATAAGTTATACTTCTAGATAATTTAAATAATAGCTAGCTTTAAAAATAACAATTTAATTAATTTAAATTTAATGAAACCACAATAATATAATGCATTATACTTCGATAAAGTCACAGTGTGTACATATCCTAAGTTTGTTTGAAAGACGGGCGCGGCGGGAAGTGGGCGCGTGCTTCAGCCAACCGACAGTTACTGATGAAGCGAATATCATATAACATTTTGATTGCATGCTATGCTATGCACGCGGCTTTGCTTGACTTTGTACCTTTTCCGAGAATGCATATGGGAGTTTTCACATTAGCCGATAATTATAACGATACGATATCGCAGATAGTAGTCTATAAGTTATCTGTGACTCTGTGAGGCGAAATATTTAACGCAGCTATCCCAATTCTATGTCGTTCTATACATATAAGGACAAGTTATTCGCAGTCTGCTAGCGGAACGGCAAAAGTGTGCTTAAAGCGTGCTTAAATACAATGTAAGCACAGTTTTCTCCTTAGTCGTCAACTGTCTCTGTACCACTGTACGAATAAAATCTGAACTGAATAAATGTTTTATATTTGTTTAAGGATTGGTCTCCTCTGCCCTCCACCTAGATACCGCAGTTGTATTCGCAAAGTGGGGCAACTATTACTACGCCCTAAATGCGCGTACTCGAGCCAGTCAAGAACAATGTGTGACGTTGACGTGCCACATGTTTTGTTAAATTTTCTAATAATTGCAATTAAAATGTCGGGTTGCATAGTAAAACTTTGTAAAAATAATACTACAAGAAATAAGAAAGACACTGGGATCACATATAATCAGCAATTATTTTGTATTTTATTAATTTCAATGTTTTAATGAGTTTCATAATAACACGAAGCGTATGTTACAAAATTTGAAAGATGACATTGAGTGTCAAGATGCTACGCACACAAGCATCGAATGGTTGCCGTAATAAAAAAGCTATTGTTCTTAGGTAGTGAGGGTATCTAGTTAGAGCGCAGCGGATACTGATCCTTAATCTAAGTGTTTTACATTCCAGGAGATCTACTCGCAAAATCGACATCGACACATTCGGAACGATACGATAATACTCAGAATATATCGCAACTATCCTACTCTAACAAATGTTCGAATTCCTTATCGTTTATCGTTACCATGGACTAATATTTTGATTTTTTTACGATGTTAGTATGAATGAAATTGCTATAAAATTAAATGAAATATGTTCAAACCTAAACATTATCTGTGCTATGTCGCTGATAAGTGTCAAAAGTCAAAACATAGTTTAGGCGCTAAGGACCATGCCAGACTCTGCACCACCAATTTGGTATCATTAACAAATAATGTTAATTTAAAAAAAATATGTAATGAATATAATATGACCATTTAACATTGAATAAATAATACAAAACTTGGGGATAATAAAATGTGAAAAAAAGTAACTCAACCCTTCTCATCGACTTCCTATTTCTCAGGCGGCCATTTGCATTATTTCTACGCATAAAAAAATCCTGTTGAATAGTAAATCACATATAATTATCTCAATAATATTTATTAAGTATGTATATTGTATGGCAAATATATCTATACAACTTGAAACGATAATAGCATCGACAGCCTAGAAGGTGTCGTTGAGATTATCGTAAAAGTGACGTTTGATTATTTGTGAAATTCAAATATTCGTCTCTGACATTTTCAACTAAAAGTAGGGTTAGGACCGACACTATCGAATAATGTTTCGTTCGTTCAATCGTCGTTTCGACATTGAATACGATGTAATTAGAGTAGGATTCGACACAACTAATGCCACGATTTATCGAATATCGATTTTAGGAGTAGGCCCCCTGCTCATTAACCAATAATATTTTAAACAACTGGATTAGACGCGGCAATGTATAGATATTCAGTCAACGCTTATTATTTTGGCATATTCCACATTTCGGCTTTGTTTTTATACGACGTGATATGTCTATATGTATAGAAATTAGAATGTCATTGGTATACCATATAATATCTTGTTGACTATCTATATGGTGTGTCTGTTTGTGATATTAACTGGCTAAGGTTCGGTTAATGCTCTGATTGAAAATAATTGATAACACAACTACAAATTAATGCGTAACAGAAAAACGGATAGGAAAAAAATTGATTTTCATATAATTTCATCGGAGTCACCAAAACAATCATGCAAAAAATGGGTGAACTTGTGTAATGTGTGTGTTCAAAGTTAAAAGCGTTTTAAGCATCAAATATTTCAGAAAAAAGAGTTATTATGAATAGAATGTATAAATATAAATTATCGTATATTGGATGCATTAACCTTTAGAGCTTGAATTCATTGTTTGTGTAAGGATGCTTCGTGAACATGATGGTCGTGTCGATGGATTAGTAATCGTATTAAACAAATATAATGTTTTATTAACTATTACAGGTTGACCTGGCACCACAAGCAGCACCCGTTCACGAGTTGATGAGTTTTTATTTTCAAAATTGATTCAGACAGAATTCTGTTTGATGTCATTTCTCACTACGACTTTCAACAATATGACCGCTTCGGAAACAAATGGCGTTCTGAGAGAGAAAAAGCGGCGCAAGAAACTCTCCCAGCATTCTATTTATGCGCTCTTATTAATATACAATATTGTACTATCATTATTATTGCTATAAAATAATAATAATCTAGTCCCAGGTTATCAGTTCACCTAGATTAGAGAAGATTTACAACAGAGCAATTTTTTAATAAAACATTTAAATTTATTTATAGATAATGCCTGAACAGTGGCTGGGACTTTATTATAAAAGTGTGTAAGCTTTTAACCTATTATGTACCTATGTTATGAAGCCTACTAGAATTAGTTACAAGCAATCTCTTATTTCTAGTGTTATAATAATGAAAATCATTATTTAAAGCAAAAAGGTGACGATTTTCGAACGTATATTGAATTTTCATAAATATACTGACAATGAACAGTCATAATATTTATTTCTTTAATTTTTTCTTTTAATGACTGTCTATTATATTGCCAAATTGAACCAACTATGCATAGCTTAACTTAATAACTAAATCAAACTTTTTAAATACCTCAAACTTCCTTTCATTCATCACTCACGTCATTTATATAAAAAAGCGGAACTTCCAACGTGGTAGTCATTAGTGGTAATTAAACAACGCGGGTACAAATTGGGTTCATAAATCATTAACATTAATTGGTACCTTAACCCGCAGGCTTAGAGTCTAAAATTGTACATCGGTGTCTAAGCTACGATGACAGATCACTCGCCGCCTCTGATTGGCTGACGTCGAAGTACCACCAAGTGTTTCGGAGACATGATAGCTGTCACTTAAGCCGCGTGAAGATTTGTTAAAGGACAGATACGCTTTTAAATAAACATTAATTAACATTCGCTCGCGAAGAATTCTTGACTCCTTTGGTTTCATTGCTCTCGCCGACAATTAGAAATCTGGAAAGGCTAAACACGGCCAGGTTAAAGTTAGGTATAATTATTTTTAATTTAATTGAGGGAGGTGGGGGGAATAGTGCAATCATTATTGTGATCCTCGATGAAGATGAAGAACGCTCGGATGTTCGTACGATATGAGAGAACAAGACATACCAAGATTTATGATCGATGCGTCACTCGAACGCCTAATATGCAATTATTGGGGTTGTGCAGGTTATCAAGTGTAAGGCAGATCCTGTAGATGGAGCAACAAGCTGAGAGTTGAACAAACATACCGCGATTTACTATCGATGCGACACTTCGACGGTTGTATCAGTTGGTAAGAGCGCTCGTATGGAACCCGAAAGGCGCAGGGTTGATTCCCGTATCGTTCGTAAATTTAATATTATGTAGTGTTGGTAGGCCCCCAACAAGATGGAACGACGATCTGGTGAAGATCGTAGAAATACTTTGAACGAGGGCAGCGCAGGACCGATCGTCGTGGAGATCTTTGGGGGATTCCTTTGTCCAGCGGTGGACGCATACTGGTGATGATGATGTCTCAATGAATAATATTGCGTTTAGTCTCCTGAGCGGCCCTGTATTGTAATGGACAGGGCATACCTAACTGTATCATCGAAAGTATTACTCATTGAAATTAAAAAAATACGAACGACCCTTAAAGCCTAAACACATGGTCGGATTTGGCGCCTCGCCCCAATTGGTTCAGCGCGGCGGTAGGTATATATATACTTAGATATTAATTGTAATACTTGAGAAAATAAAGATGTAAGTTGTAATTTAAAAGATTTGTCTCTACAAACTATTTTAGATTAATTAAACACTGTTTTAAGTTACGATCCAGCAAAATTATATTTTATAGTAAGCCTAAGAGAGCCTAGGCTTTCGTTTGAATTACTTGAATTAATATTGGAAATTAGTTTTCTTTATTCAGTATAATATTCCAGTTTCCTTTGTGTAAAAAATAACTCATTTGCCTAGTTTTGCTTTTTCGATTATGTCGAGTTGGTTGATCAATGGATTTTTTTGAGTGTGTCGTTTCCGTGACCTACATGAATGAAGTGATTTTGAATTTGAATTTGAAATAAATAACATTGTCACATTTTGATAACCTCCCTTTTTTGAAGGAAGTTAATACGAGCGAAAGCTTGATTTTTTATAAGAAAATAATGAAACACTGAATTACACGTACGCACGGAAAATATCCGAATTCCCCTAATTTTAATCAAGACAACAAATAATTAAACCCTGGCAACATTGTTATTGTGTTCTATTCAATTACTAGTCGCGTTAAAGTGTTGCCTGCACGAACTATCATGTTATGGTAACAATCATTTTCAATAAACATGAATATTTTAACATAAGAATTCGTACAACTTATCAATGAGATACTTTTTCTTAGATCATTAATACGTGTAGAAAGAGACTCTTACTCTTAGACAACCGATAAAAACAGGCCAGGAATAATACTGTAGTGTGCGTGACAAGCTACGTCTTACACTCGACGATTTGTATGACATTTTGTGTTATTGAGCGTGAGTTGCTTAAAATAGAGATTAATTTTAAACTTGGTTTTTTTCGACATTTTCACAGCTGTCATAGTCTATCTAGACGTATAAACGATCTTAGTACTACTATTTATTAAAAATACAGGTAAAATGGAAACATACTGTTTAGTTTTATTTGATATATAACGAAGTTACATGTCATATAACGTTACACACTCCTCACCAAACATAGGATTCCTAAATTGATACACTTTCATTAGTATTACGTCCATATTTAAAGGCAAGATTTTTGTCCTTTTAGCAGGAAAACTGACTGCATATTTACTATCTATTATACCTACTCTACATAGATAGTTTCTTGGCATTACTTTGGTAATTAAAAACTAATGGTGCATAAGCATATTATAAAGAAAATGAAACGTGGCTTTAGAAAAACCAATTAAAATATGTACGATTTAAAATCTAATTGCTACGAAAATAAAAGTAGTGTTGGCAAAATCTTTCCATTTTGTATCAAATCTAATTTTTAAAAAATTCATTTGTAAATCAAGTTAATTTATTTTCATTTTAGAGTCGAAGCAGCATCCAAAACAACTTATGATTAAAATATTCAATAACGATCATCTTATAGCGACTAAAATATATTTCATATCCTATTCAGGATGTAATATGCCAAAGTTACGAAAACATAGTGTTGTCCTTGATTTGTGTGATTATTTATGTAAATCAGACGTCGCTGGTGGTGAAATTTACGTTGAATATTCCAATATATAAGAGCTTAAACATGTAGAAAAATGTAAAGAAATGATCTATTGTTCTAATGTACCACCTATAGTAGTGTCGGTGTACATTTTTCTTTATATATTCAACAAAGCCTGCATATTTTGACATATTATTCGAACGATGTAAAACACAAGTGGCGAATAAATATATTTATATTCTGTTACATTCTCAAATTTATCAAGGCTTTACAATCTCTTTAAGATCATGTCATTTGAATCAGCGGAAGCTCTAAGATCCGCGAATCATAATTATAAATATTCAGTAAATTCTAACTTCTTCTAGATCCTTTTTGATTATTTCATCTATTGTCTATATTTAACTTTCATTAAAATTTATAAACTTTTACATGAGGTATCATCATTAAATATCATATTCTCCCAACTTTTTGTCGTTTTTCGCATAAAATATAACCGCTTTAATAAGAAGGTAATCAATAAATCCGTATTAATTCAAATACATGGTGCCCCTACAATCGAACTATACTAATCAAGAAACCCGACGATTCTGACAAATAATTCGTCAAAGTTGTTTTCAACTTGCGATTGCTTGCCTAATGAACATACAGACATTACTATTGTTTCCCTAAATAGCGACATCACACAAAAATAAGCCGTATCTCATCATTCCAGAGTCGCGAATTGGTTACGGCTTTATAAAGCCGCGAATTAATTAATTTTCTTTATTCAGTTGTTTATTGTTTCGTTTTTTAATTGAGTTATCTGTTCGCCGGCTTTGCGTTAAATTAAATTATAGCCACCGTTTTCATTTCAAGTCATTTTTCGTTATAGCTAATAATTAAATACAATTTGTGGCTTTTATGCTGCCGGTACCTCTTAAAGAAAATAATCCTTATATGATCCCATAAAACAATCAAAGGAAAATTCTGATATTCATTATTTGTTTATTTACATCGTTGTTCGACTGTATTGTAGTGGCTCCATCTACTTTATCATTTCGACAACTATATATTATATTATACACTAGCTGACCGACGTTGTTCTATAATAAAAAAAACTCTTGCGGGTGGAATAGCGTAGCTGTAGCTGACCTCTGCTCGGTGAAAGGAATATTCCTACCAAATTTCAAGTCCCTACGCCTTATGGTTCCAGAGATATCGTGATGAGTCATAGGTGGAAATCTCTTATATAAATATGTATATAGATTGCCGCATTTACTCCAGTTGTTTCAAATATTCTTGCTCGATAAGCAGCAATGTGAAACATTTATTCGTTTAGATTTGATTCGAACACTAACAGTTGTCATACGACTTAGGAGAAAAGTGTGCTTACATTGTCTTTAAGCACACTTTTGCCGTTCTGCTGTCAGACTGCGAATGATATGTCCTTATTTGTATATGTATGGAATGCCATTGGCCCAACTAGAATAATTGCAATTTACTTCAGACGAAGTTAATATGCCACTGTTTCAAATCTAAGCAAAAAGAAGTTTGAAATGATTTCCTTTACTGGAATGAGGAGTTTTTTGGAATGAATGATATCTCAGGGAACGGTAGCCTAGCGGTACCTGGAGGTTTTCGAGACGAAATAATCCTATTATTTAAGCATAAAATTGCCTTTTTGTTTGTACTGGCTACTGTGGGTTAAAATAGAACTTCTTTGGTTGGAGATGAATTCAAGGTAATACGATGATCAAACATTTTCAAGTAATATTTGATTTAAAAAAATAATATCTAATACTATTTTTATTACTCATTGGTCTTTATTCAACAATTAAATTGTAATTTAGATAAATCGAGTTATAAAAAAGGTCTCCAAATTAATTATATTATATATCTACTAGGGTCTCAGCATGACTAGTAGGGTCTCAGCATAAGCTCTCGTTGCGCTCTGCTGCGAAACAAATACTTAATGTTCCTTTCCATAAATCTGATAGCTATCACTCTTCTTTCACCATTAATGACATCACTCTTTGGAATCAACTGCCACTTACTATCCGTCAAGCACAATCATTAGCATCATTTAAAAATCAACTAAAAAAACATTATCAGTCCTGTATTTGATAAATCTATCTGTATGTATTGTATCCACCAACATAATTCAACAATTCTAAAATGGTAATTATTGTTCCTACTTATACATCTATCGACTTGATATGTGTCTCGCAGAAAGAGGATGAAAACCATAAACTTAGTATACTAGGCATGATCACAGTGAAAATATACTACTACCCTACTTTTGCAATACCATTGACATCGACCTTTTTTTATGGAATAAGAGGACAAACGAGCGTAAGGTTACCTGGTGTTAAATGATCACCGCCACCCACATTCTCTTGCAACACGAGAGGAATCACAGGAGTGTTGCGCACGCTCGAAGCGCACGAAGGTGTACGCGCTTTTTTTGAAGGTACCCATGTCGTATCGTCCCGGAAACATCGCACAAGGAAGCACATTCCACAGCTTTGTAGTACGAGGAAGAATGTTCTTTGTAAACCGCGTTGTGGAGGACCGCCACACATCCAGATGGTGGAAATGATATTATAGAAATGATATTATAACCTTGATAGGCAATAACTATTGTCGAATAACGCATATCAAATGGTGCTATAGAAATTCAGGAATATTTTTCTGAATAAAGCTTTAGATATCTATTTTTCAGATATTATTAATATATTTTTATACTCGATTTTTAGTTTCGAAGGATATTCAACGGGAACCCACAAACACATACACAGGAACACTACCACCATGCTGTCGTCTGGCAGCGACCAGAAAAAAACCTATAAATCAAAACAAATCAAATCAAATCAATTTCACTTTAATCGCTGTTGTCAAAGAAATGACACTTATGAATATCAAAATTTATGCATTACCACATCGGAAAAGTAGAGTCTTAATGAGAAGAAATGCCATGACTTCACATCTCATCAGTAAGTAATTTGTATTTTATTAATTTCGACGTAAAATAACACAAAGCGTATGTTACAAATTTTGAATGATACCATTGAGTGTCAAGATGCCACGCACACAAGCATCTAATAGTTGCCGTAATAAAAAAGCTATTGTTCTTAGGTATCTAGCGCAGTGGAGTCCAATACTTAAACTAAGTTGCCACTCTGTCAATCAATATTTACAGTTTCATCGTTTTGCCACTTATTTTTAACCGCAATTATTTTCTGTAGTAATACAACAAGTATACTCAAAGGTCAAGTAGGTACTCAATAACCTACACGACTAAGTTAAAAACAGTAACCAGTGGGAGGCTCCTTTGCATTACACTCCTTTGTATATCACAACGGCGCCTATTTTTGTCGTGAAGCAGTAATGTGTAAGCATTACTTTGTTTCGGTCAAAAAGGCGCCGTAGCTCACTAGCTAGCCGTAGCTCTCATTTGCCCAGTAATTTCACTAAATTACTGGGCAAATGAGACTTAACATCTTATATTGTCTCAAGGTGACGACTGCAATTATAGTGCCGCTCAGAGATTTTGGGTTTTTCAAGAATCCTGAGGGGTGCTGCATTATAATGAGCAGGGCGTATCAATTACCGTCCCTGAATCACTTGAACGTGCCGCTCGTCTCATCCCTTACTGTCATAAAAAGAAACAAAGTTTTAACACCAATCTTTACTCATCTAAGTTCTAACTGGCATACCGAGGTGAACACTTAACATCACATTAACTAATATTACAAAGATAATTACAAAAGAATTTCTACGGTGCTGTTAATTGATCTAAATTGCGTTCGCTTCCGTGGAACGGCACTAATCGGGTTTCATTCCGAAGTGATTTTAGGCGGAAACTGTAACAGGATTTGAATATTAAGGAAATCGAAATTTTCGGTAAATATGATTCCACAGTAATACAATAAATTTCTTCCTTTATTGACAAACGTAATAGGTAATAGGCAAGAAAAAATATTTTAGTATTTGTTGGATTCGATTACTAAGACCATCATGTTCACGAAGAGTCCTTATTATTATTATTATTATGATTTTGGGATTTCAATGCACTTAAATCCTAGGATCTATTGTGCCCCCTTCTTGCACTAGCGCGCCTGTTCTCAAACTTAAAAGTTTAGGAGGATAATCGAGGCTACTAACTTGGATACGTGATTAATTTATTAAAATTAAAAATAATTATAAAATATGAAGATTTTTGAAATTTTTAAAAGTATTTTAATAGATTATAAAATTTATTACCGCTATTGCATGTGATATATTTGTACAAATTATTACGAAAATTTGCTTAACTTATTCCTGTAGCACTTAGTACCTAGTCTTTAGTCTAATACTGAATAAAAGAAACAGAAATTTCTAATGCTAATAATATTTATTACTTTTTCAGTGTGTTGGTTTAATACACAAATATAAAATAATTTAAAATATAATAAGCTTATTCGAAGTGGTCTCCATTGGCTGCAATACAGTCCTTTGAACTTTGAGGCCAGCTATCAATAGAGGAACGCACTATTTCCATGGGAAAATTCTTCACTACCAATCGTACGGATTGTTTTAGGGATTCCAAATTATCATAAAAATACGTCAATCTATGGACTGATTGAAAAAATACATAACCAAAACTTTCCATAGGTCTGTTATTTAAATGCGAAAAGCTGATAAATGATCAAAATATCTTTAATGGATCGCCATTATAATATTATTGCGATTTAAATATAGAAATTGGCCGTATATTAGTCACGTCCTTTGAAGTTTCATTACTAAAACCAACACCAATGTCCCCGGACAGCATGCAGGCAAAAACTAATAAATAAATCCGTAGAACTAAAGTGTGGCATGCTCTCGTGGGAGCAATCGTATTACTACAATCAGATTCAGCTGCCTTTTTCTTGTTTTATCCGGAAATAAAACAGAGTGCGATGGATTTTTGCTATCTACATTTTGTGCAAATCAAGAGATATCTTACACAAGGATATTGAGAGAATATAAGTCTATGTTTTCTAATTCAATTCAGTAAAACCTTAATGGTTGTCATGCCAACTATTCTATAATCATTAATAAGGGTAATTCTGGGGTAGATGGCCATAAGAGAGAGATGGCCCATCGAAATAATTCCTTAACTATCGGCTGGATGGCACTTGTAATAGTTTAGTTCGCTTCGTAACGCGCGTGAGAGCAAAGGTGCGTCCAAATATTTGCGAAAAATAACCAAAAAGTATGTACAATTGTTGTTATTTGTTTTGTGTAATGGAAATATTTTATAGAGGGTTCTCGTTTTAGGTTGTCGTGTTATTAGTTACACCGTTACCGGGTACCGAAATGATATATTATTTTAAAAGAACATTATTTTCCCATTTGATTTAGATGCCCAATACATGCAAGTGAAAGTCAGTAGTAGTAGCTGTACATAATAATGTATCTTCTGCGCGTGCCGCAGCTATCATGTACAAAATACCAAGAAAAACCTTAGAAAGAAGAATAGGGTAAATAATAAGAAGTTAAATGAAAGAGATAATTGTCGCGGATGTGGAGAGAAGTATTATGAAACTCGTCTCTGCGAGGAATGGCTCCATTGCGAGGTGTGCCAGTTTTGGGTACACAAAAATTGCACTGAATTCGAAGACATGTGCACCACATTTAGAATGTGGTGCAGAGAAAAAAAGGCTGTCAAAAATAAGAAATAGGAACAAAAACTCTGAGCTCTGAATAGAATTAGGGATATGGCCATCTTACCTCTTATGCGATGGTCATCATACCTGGATACCCAGGGAGAGATAGATAGAATCGTGTTTAAAAAAAAAAATCTCATTAGAAATTGTTATATTTGTTTCTATAATTCTAATGTTGATTGATTTAAGTTTAATTACAAATAAAAAAATCTATTCTTTTTTAACAGCATTTAAGAAAAACTATGGCCAACTACCCCGGACTTACCCTATTTATACATTGTTTATGAATCAGAAAATAAGTTTAACAACAAGATATTGTCACCATTCAATTCCTAAGTGTTTGTTTTTACTGTTAACTCTTATGTTTAAGAGGCACTTTTATTCATTTTTATATTATTAATTTTTTTAACCGACTTCAAAAAGGAGGACGTTATCAATTCGATCGTTATTTTTTTTATGTATGTACACCGATTACTCGGAGATTTATGATTTGTTCGATGCAGAATAGATGCCATTTAGTCCCATAAAAATGTTACATAGCTTGGCCCAGTAGTTTTCATTTTATGAAAATTTTTGTTTACCTCGATAATGTAATTGTTTTTTGTGTACGGCTTTTTAGGAGTTTTCATTCAGGTTGTCAATTATATTATAATTATTAACTGACACTAAAAGTAAAAATTAAAAAAAAAATGTTTAAAAAACCGACTTCAAACACTGAAAAGTATCAAATAACTAAAAATTTAATTTAATACACCTGTTCCCTTAATATTAATAAAATACTATTATTTGTATGTACTACTGTATATTGATAGCTTTGAAGTCGGTGCCAAGCCAAATGTAATAGTAAGTACCTACACTCGCCACGCGTGACTTTGAGCGGGATAGCTTCGTCTAGAACAAAACAACCCAAGCGGACAGACACGCGTGGTCAGACCTTAATAATTACAGCAAGTAGGCAGTTTACAATATTAAGCTTTATTTATAAAGTTTAGGGCTTGTCACTTATTATTACTGTATTAAATTAAATTTTTAGTTATTTAATACTTTTCAGTTTTTGAAGTCGGTTTGTTTAAACTTATTATTAACTTACTTTTTTTATTACTTCTTATAAAATGTCAATAAAATCTGATAATATAATTATACACAACATTCTCATTGGAGACTTATACATTATATCTAACATATTAATAATATCGTAAGCAACATCTGTTTGTAATAATTTCTTGATTACTGCGTTATAAGAATCTTCTTTTCTTTCTTGTTATCTAACACTTATATAGTAACCCGTGGACATTGTCGTTGGTTATGCACTTAGTACTACTTATGTTATTTCTTCCTCTAATGTAATCATCTAGTCTGTAAGTGTTTTGTGTCCCAAATAAAATAAAATAAAACATTACCTTTCATAAATATACAGAGTGTAATCGTTAAGTGAGACCAGGCGAATATACCGTAACAAAGATATCAAAAAACTTTAAACTGATATGTATAATATGTGACCTAATTAGTAAAATGACATTAATAACTTTTTAAAAATCTTTTCTTTTTAAAAACTTTTTAAAAATCGAGAAGTATCAAAAATTCTGATTTGAAACACTTCCATACATTTAGTATGATATTAATAGTAGAAAGGTTTTAGAATACTAATAGCTTAGTACTGATATTAAAGGAAACTGTTTATTAACCCAACAAAGTAATAAAATTAATTTTTAATTAAATAATAATATGTATTCTAAGTTAGTACAAAAGTTAGTTTTGTATTCAAAGCAGATTTTCGATTTGACGTCTTCGCTAAGCGATACAATGACCTACTTTCGATGTATTTTCGATATCAGTTTAAAGTGTTTTGATATCTACACTTAACAATTACACCCTGTCTATAATAAATAAGTTGTCATTGTTAACGTTTAGTTGATAATTTTTTTTTATAATTGGTCTTTCATGTCATGTCTTACCTAACCTAACTTTTAGGTTAAGGTAAATATTAGTTTTGAGTGACAGTAGTTGTAAAATTATTGTTTATTGTTTTAATTTACTTATTGTTTTATTTCAACATAAACAACCTACCTTGTAGCTAGGCAAAAGCCTGTAGAATTGTATTTTTACGTCAAAAGGAATCCTAATTTTTGCAACGTAAATAGGTTAAAATTCTTTGTTTAAAGTTCTTTGATTAACGCGAGTCTTAAACATTTAAATAAAACACTTTCTGATTAATTAAAAGGCGTGTAATTGTAACTGTGTTTTTACATTAGGTTTCAGCGTTACAAGTTCCCAGTCCACTTAAAAACGTGCTCTTATTACTTTTACGCAAAATCTAATGTAAAAACCCAGTTGCAATAACGCGCGTTTTGATCCTTTAAAAAGTTTTTTATTTACACGTATAGATATTGTTAGTTTAAATTTCTTTGTTACAGCTATTATTTTAATATATTATGTATTTATTATAATAATTATTTACATTATAAGTCAAACCACACGATACAAAAAGTTTTACGTCCGTCGAAGTTAGCAGACTGTACAGGAGGAAAAGAGACGCGCTTATAGGTATTCTGATAGGAGTGTGCGGGATAGCTTGCTCGTTATCGGGACGTCACTTGACCTAAGGGAGGTGTCACTTCCAAAATCGATGAGGATTAAGTGGGCCTGAGTTTATGCATATTTTCTTACTTGGGGACGATTTCTCAAGGTTTTCAATGTCAATAGTTGAAAAATTACATCCCTGGACCTGACGTCGATGACGTCACATCGTCGCTTTGTTACGGTGTGCAAAAAAAGCACTAGGATATTATTATTAAATAAACAACGATTTATTCGACAACTATTTAATGAATTAGCCAATATGGCTGTGTGGGCTTGAACCCTTTGCCTGTCCTAGTAATGGACGAAGAACCCAAAAAAAATAACGAATTTCACAAACGACAGAAAATTTCTGAAAACTTTTCTTTATCTTTTATTATTAACTAGCTGACCCGGCAAACGTTGTTTTGCCATATAATTTATTTTTAGGGTTCTACGGTTTTATCTCCGACGTATTTTACAAATATGAAAAAGTATTTTCATTTTTTGGGTTAGTATATAGTTTGTAGATATATATGACACAAAAATTTGAATTTCTATTCATAACAGAATTTTCAAAATCAGTTTAGTAGATCCAAAGATAAAGGTCGGCAATTCTCTTGTGATTCCTCTGGTATTGCAACAGAACATTATCTGGGCGGCGGTGATCACTTAACACCAGATGGCCCGTACGTTCTTTAGTCCTCCTATTCCATAAAAAAACATTATCCTCTAAAAATTGTGATAATGATTTTAAATGAAAGAGAGTATTTTTCTTTTTTCGTTAATTTTTCAATGAATTTATATAATCTGCGATTCGGGACGGAGGCAAATCCATCAAATTATATATCCAAAATGAAAATCAGTCCAGCCGTTCTACACATATAAGTGTTCGAACGTCGAACAACTATATTGTGTAATGTATGTTAATTTGTACTAAGAACTTTTATGATGATTTCACCAATAGGTATTATAAACGTTATAGTTTGTAAGGATAAATAGGTCGGATGTATGCATATGATGATTGATAGTAATGCAAAAGTTAAAGGTAGTTACTGCAATATAATCCTATGTCCTCCTAAATTATGTTGAATGTTTTATTTCAGTCAGCAAAAACATGCAGATTTTGCGATTTAAAGACGCCTGAGCAAGTCACGTAGAGTTGGCCTTAGGAAAAACATGGCATGCCCAAATGTATGCCTGCTTCTTTTAGGGTTTGACCTTGCGATTTTTTGATAGTCACTGAAACTGCGAATTAATAGGAACTACAGGCGTTTAAAAGTAACCCCTCCAACCGCAGCCGTCCGGTCGCCCGCAAGCCCGTCCCACCAGACCGCACCACAATATCGCGCACTCGGTTGTTTATCGTCATCGTCATAACTATTCAAATATATGTTTAAATAATATAGTATAGACAGAGATTATCTGCTTTACATATCTGTTATCTAAGTATGATTCTGATATGTAAACTATGTTATTGCAAAGTTTCAATAAAATATAATAAACATACATCCATACATCCAGACGTCCATAAATTCTTACAAACTTTCGTATTTAAATATGAGTAGATACTTCTTTGGAAAGCCAGAAGGTAGGGCTGAGATTTTCACAGGGTTATAAGATTTAGTTTAGTATGTATCGATGGACCTATATATTATGTCTGACCTAAATGACCTGTCGTTCTCACTTTTTGCCTCAGGTGGAAATGATCTCCGTCACACACAATTGATTTAATATGAATGACGCTATATTGGGCTATATTTTTACTTTCTCGCGGGAGCACGTCGCTTTTATGGGATTTTTAAATTTTATAATACTTACACATTGCTTTACATACCGGCTCGTTTGTCCTCCTATTCCACAAAAAAAATATATAAGGTATCAACTTGACAAATTTTTCTAATTAGGTGCATAATTTGTTGTGTACTAAGCTGTATTATAAGAAACTATACTATTTTATTTTTCCCAATCGTTAGATTTTTAGGATGAAGGGTATCCAAGATGTTGACAGGCAATATAATTATCAAAATGCCAAATTTCATTAAATTATGTGCATAAGTTATTGTTTATTATTAAGTTATTGCTAAGCAATATAAGTTACTTTACTAATTAGTTATCCCACGGGAACTCTTTAATTTTCCGGGATGAATGGTATCTAAGGTGTTGACCGACAAGGTAAGGTATCAACATGAAAAATTATGTGCATATGTTGTTTTGTACTTCGCAACATAAGTAAGTAGAGGTTTTTAACTGTCCCACGGGAAGAATTTAATTTTCCGGGATGAAAAGTATCTAAGATGTTGACCGGCAATGTAAGGTACCAACATGCCATATTTTATTAAATTATGTGCATACGTTGATATGCACTACGCTATTTAAGTAAGTAGAGGTTTTTAACTTTCCCACGGGAACTCTTTAATTAGCCGGGATGAAAAGTATCTATGATGTTGCCCGGGGATAAAAAGTATCATTAAGGAAAATTTCAATTAAATCGGTTCAATAGTTTCAGAGATTAGCCTGTACAAACAGACAAACAGACAGAGAAATAAGAAATTCCAAAAAAATTGAGAGTTGTTCTATTTATTCTCTTATACAGGGGGATGCCCTGTCTCACTTTTGATAATTTTTTTTCTTTGTACAGAAATTTGATCTCTACAGATTTATTATAAGTATATAGTAGTAGTAATAAATAACACTGAGATTTTCAATATATGTAATATTATAGCTATTTATTTTTTTAAAGCCATTAAATTATTACTATTAAAAATTGTTTTAATTGATTTTATTTCTGAAAGAAGTATCGCTTTACGTAACGACGTCACCTTCACCTTCGTCAGGTGAAGACCCGCTCCAACTTTTTCCACTCGTCTCTGGCAAATTTTTGGCAAAGACAGAGGTCTTTGCCAAAAATTTACCAGTCTTTCTTGGCTATTTCTTTTTTTACTTTAACCACTTTCTCTTCGGCCTGTTTACTCGTCTACTTCTACCACTGACCTGTATAAGAACCACCTGTTCCATATGTTTGACAGATTTTTTTTTGTGCCTATTTGAAACGCCACTCGCGAGCGTCCAGAGAACTAATTTTGACGTATAATACAAATGGCTGCGAAGGAACGTGCAATACTCTGATTTTTTTTTACATTTTTCATTAATTTTGTTCGTTTACAGTGTTATTTATACTTCAAGAATCAACGTAATAAAGTACACAATATGTTTTTGGAAATAGTTTCTCAACATCTATCGATGTTTGCTGAGGTTGTCATTACTACTTTTAGTACCGCAGGTTCTCGCTACATGGCCAAAATAGCGAATATCAATCAGGCACGAAAGTACTTTGACAGCCGCCAGTCCAGTAGTATTTAGCAGAGGTAAATGACTTCTACTATGTTATGTAGCAACAATTAAATCAAGAACTAATAATATTAAATTCAATTTACGACGCCAACAAGCAATTTCATTTGGTCGGGTTATAATTTTGATTTTAACAAAATTTATATCTTCTATCGTAAATGTATGTGCTGTGAGATGTGAAACATATACCAGTATATCCTTACAGATTCTTCAGTTAGTAAATTCTAAGAAACAACATCTAAAGCTACATTGACAGTGGAAAACAGATGAGCATACATTCGGATCACCTGGATATGTGAGTATATCATATCAATGTGAATCACAAAAACATTGCGTCGAATAATTAAGTAATTATGAAAATATAACAGTTTTCTCTTGTAAAATATTACCTTTAAATAAACTTTAAAATTAAAGATAGTAACTGTGGAAACGTATTTAAAAATTATCTTAAATGAAGGGAGTTTTAAATTTATACTTATTTTGACGCTTTATGGAAAAATTGTCAGAGTGAATTTTAGACAATGCGCGCGCACACCGTAATGCAAATTCGACACCCTGATGTTAGGTGGTTAATTAGTCAATTTTTATCATACTTCAGCTACCAAGCCTCTTGTAACTCATAATATGTCTACTAAACAATCAACAATTCTTTATTACAATATTGTTTTTTCTACAAACGTAAAATAACACGAGGAATATTTTTTTTAAGTAGTTTTGTTTTACTAAACCAAAGAAGAATTACTTTTTGCGTGCGTTTAAGTACACACACACTTTTTGTTATTATTGAACATTTTTTTTTGTTATGAAAATAAGGGACGAGACGAGCAGGACGTTCAGCTGATCATTACAATGCAGTGCCGCTCAGGATTATTGAAAACCCCAAAAATTCCGCGCGGCACTACACTTGCGCTCGTCACCTTGAGACATAAGATGTTAAGTCTCATTGGCCCAGTATTTGACTAGCTACGGCGCCGTTAAGACCGAAACAACGCATTGTTTACACATTACTGCTTCACGACAGAAATAGGCGCAGTTGTGGTACCCATAATCTAGCCGGCTTAATGTGCAAAGAAGCTTCCCACTTGATAATATTAAGTTCATTAGAGAACAAAAAGACCAAATTAAGCTTGTAAATTTGAAAGGGGATGAATCCGGGAAAAAGCTAGTGACATTACAAGTCACGGCGGTTTTAGTCGCGGAAGGAAGGCATTTAGGAAACATTTCCGTCATTTGATGGATGGGCAGATTAACCCTATATCTAGTTACTTCAGCGGAAATTTAACTTTTTTATCGCTTATTAGAAGTACGAGAATTATATAATATTATGATGGATTTAGACAATGCTCAGTCACTCTTACCGTGGGAGGCTTCTTTGCACAGGTTGCCAGCTAGATTATGTGTAATCATTATTGTGTTTCGTTCAGAAGGGCGCCGTAGCAATTGAAATACTGGGCAAATGAGACTTAACATCTTATGTCTCATCACAAGCGCAATTGTAGTGCCGGCACTGCATTGTAATGGGTAGGGCGTATCATTTATTTTCAGCTGAACGTCCTGCTCGTCTCGTCCCTTATTTTCATAAGTTACCTCGACGTTTAGTGACCTTTCTTGATCACTTTCTAGCCCCCTGAAAACGTGATATGGAAAGGTTGTGAAACGATGGGTTAACTAAAATTATAATAATATTTTTTTACGCCTAATATTATGTAAAATCAGTTACAGCTATAGGCGTTTTAATCTTTTAAAAAGAGTTTTATTTAATTATGGCAATAGTGTTAAATACGTGTAGTTAAACTGACGTCATATGTTAAACTGACCCCAAAAGAAAATTTAATTAATTTAATACAAAAAACAATAATACAAATCACAGTAGGTTTAAAAATAAATTGAGTGTCAATCTACACAAAACTTCTGTAGAGCTCTCAGTAGTTGCTAAACCATCAAACTTTATCTACCTATCTATGTCTATATCGCAGGAATATTGAGGGGCTTAAGCGCTGACGTTTAGCGTAACTGTTTCAATTTAGCCGGCACGATAACAGAGTTCTACGACTCTGTACTACCTGAGTGTTAACCACAGACTAAGTACATTCAGTTTATGTTTTTATATATATTCTTGATAATGTAATATATGTTCATAGGCACATAAGTGAATTTGCTAGAAACTGTCATAACCATACTGTTAACACCAGGAACAGACAATCATAAAATGCCTACCACTCGGTCAAGTCGAGTTAGTAAGTCTTTTGTGGGGCGATATATATGCTTTTACAACAAGATTCCAGAAAATATTCAAAAAAAAGTATTACGTTACTCAAAAGGATTGTTAAATAAATAATTGTTAAAAAAAACTAAAAAGCACGCTTTATATAAAATTCAACTAAAAAATAGAAAATAAATTTAAATTGAAAATAGTGTGAAAAAAATATATTTTATTGTAAAAAAAAAGCGTGGTGTGCAGAAGAATTATTATCTTAATAATATCTTAAAAAGCACCCCACGCTTTTTTTACAATAAAATATATTTTTTTTACACTATTTTCAATTTAATTTCATTTTCTATTTTTTAGTTGAATTTTATGTAAAGCGTGCTTTTTAGTTTTTTTAACTATTATTTATTTTTCATTTTTTAGTTAAATTTTCTATCAAATTAGTGTAATGTCATCGGTCCTCGATAAATCTACAAAGTTTGAACGAAATCTAGCCGTTTAAAGTGGGTCTAATCGCGCCCAAAGAAGTCGGTTACAAACATACAAACATACAGGTGAAGCTTACAGAAATTTAAATTCTTAACGATACCACAGATTGGGAATGGAGCGACCGCCCTCAGGCTATTAAGTAATAAGTTTAATTGGACAATGTTAAACATATTTTTGATAAAAAAAGGTGATATATTTTTTATAATCGCCAGTAAAATGCTCGCAAAATACCTTTATTTATTTGCAGTGTATTGATACATCTACCGTAATAAATAACTCTTGTGTTTATACTTTTTAATTTACATTTACTTTTTTGTCTTATTCGTGTAAAGCATTGAGTATTAATTGACGTTTGAGTATTTTTGCTGCATCACTTTACATACGTATTTTGTAATTTAAATGATTTTTACAAGATGACTTTCTTGCTACTTCTCCTCATATGATTAACCCTTTACGAAGTAGTAGTAGATTCAATAAAAAAAATTTTTTTTGACATTCATAAGTGTCATTTCCGTGACCTACATGAATAAAGTAAATTTTGATTTGATTTGAAGATGTAAGTATTCATTTAAAAGAATAGCAATGAGTTTCTCGCTACATCTTCTCATTAAAACTAGACTTTTTCGAAATGGCGGTACATGTAAAAAGTAAACATTCGCCATTCTTTTGACAAGTGGCATTTCCTTCACCAAAATGTAAGTGTCATCACATGCAAAATAAGATTGACTTGAACTTGAACTTGGTGAGAAAGAGATAAATAATTTAACAAATTTAACAATGAATACTAATATTTTTAATTAATATTTTACTATAGCACCTAATTTTATCTTTGAAATTTTAAATTAAACAAATTTTGTTCCAAATTAACTTCATAACTACTGATTTAAATGAAAATTTAACAGTACAATTATAGGACTTAGGTCTAAAAGTCATTGAGCATATATGGAGATAAATAATATATATTATGGTTCATTCAGAAATACCTTTTTGTTTTTTTTAGTACTCCTTTTAATGAATAGGATGGCTTATAACAAATTCATTTAAACATTATTTTTTTACTATAGACAAAACCACATCCTGACTTGTCTAGCTATATAAACACTGTACTGTGGTTTACCGTTGTTTTGATAGAAGCAAATGGAGATGGATTTTACCCATGAATCAAAACTATTCCGAAATTTTATTGTGGCTTTGTATTTATCAGTCATTAGTTAAATAATATGATTTTATTGATCCATTTAAATAAGAAATTCTTTTATTTAGTATATTACTGTCCCTGATGGTAAATGGTCACTGCTGCCAGATTGATTCTTCAAAGGCCGTAGTGGAAGGAGTACTAGCTATTTTATAAAGAATTTTGTTTAAAATTTTGAAGATACGGACAGTTCTTCTTAATAATAAAAGTGTCAACAATGCATTGAATACGAGGGTCGAACTGAAAGTTCTTAGAAAATGTGTCCATTAAAGTCAATACATCTCTGCAGCCGATGGAACCACTGAGAAAAGCACTTATATCTCTTGGACCGTTTAAAAATACAGCGTTTACCTCGTTGTACCTCGAATTTTTTTTTTATGGAATAGGAGGACAAACGAGCGTACAGGTCACCTGGTGTTAAGTAATCACCGCCGCCCACATTCTCTTGCGACACCAGAGTAATCACAAGAGCGTGCCGGCCCTTAAGGAAGGTGTACGCGCTTTTTTTGAAGGTACCCATGTCGTATCGTCCCGGAAACACCACACAAGGAAGCTCATTCCACAGCTTTGTAGTACGTGGAAGAAAGCTCCTTGAAAACCGCACTGTGGAGGACCGCCAAACATCCAGATGGTGGGGATGATATCCTAACTTGTGGCGTGTCGTGCGAAGGTGGAATTCGGCGGCAGGAATCAGGTTGAACAGCTCTTCGGAACACTCCCCATGATAAATGCGGTAGAAGACGCACAATGAAGCGACGTCTCTACGCAACGCCAAGTGATCTAGCCGTTCACAGAGCACTGGGTCCCCGACAATTCGAGCTGCTCTGCGTTGCACGCGGTCAAATAGATCGAGCTGATACTGGGGTGCGCCAGACCAGAGATGACAGCAATACTCCATGTGTGGCCGGACCTGCGCTTTGTAGAGCGCTAGAATGTGGGCCGGCTTGAAGTATTGCCGTGCTCTATTGATGACGCCCAGCTTCTTCGAAGCCAATTTGGCTTTACCCTCCAGATGGCCACGGAATTGGCAATTGTTCGAGATTTCGAGACCCAGTATTCCGATACTAGGCGAGGCTTTAAGGGAAGTGTTGTCGAAGAGCGGTGATACGGCAAATGGGGATTTTTTAATGGTAAACGCGCAAACTTGAGTCTTCTGGGGGTTGAATTGTACTAGATTCAATTTACCCCATTCCGCGACCTTCTCGAGAGAGGACTCGATAGTTTTCCGTTTATTTTCGAGAGTAAATAAAAAAACATTGCGTGCGTACAAAGTACACATGTCAGAAGTGAAACCTGCATGGTGCATGAACCTCTAAACTGCATATGAATTCCTGGTACGTGTTGCTAGGATGACACATGATTTCAACCGCTATGAAAGACATTCCTACCACCACTAATAATATGTTCTCCTGGTGTCTAGAAGTAATACTTCGTGCGCTTGGAGTCAGAATATATTAAGGTATACTCGCGCCATACTTAAGACAATCACTTCTTTAACTATGACCTGGTACCAAAACATTGTATTATGCTTCCTATCTCATTATCTCCCATGTTAAATATTATGAATTGATGTGACTGCTCTTTTTACTGTCGCTTTTTCGTTTCATTGACTTTCAAATCACACCGATGATACAGAAGTTTTCACTTCAAGTAGTATGCATATTTCTGTCTCATTCTTTGCCGGCTTCATCCTACACATTTTTGTATTTGTGTCTCTTACCTGTCGTTTTTTCCGTTGCATCCGGTTTGAAATCACAACGATTCTAAAGAAGTTTCACTTCAAAAAGTCAGGGCTATATCTTTTGCTTGGCGATGTGCGACGAGGTTATGTCGTGCTGAAGAAGGATCCTTCTGCGAGGTCGTTTCTCTCGAACTTTTCTATGACAAGTGGCATGCAACTGTAAATGCACCGATCTGGAGATTTTTTTTTCATGCATCTAACCTACCGAAGGAAGAACAAGGTCATCATCTTTGTTCCACATTTTCGATTAGCATGTGAACGCGTTTAGGGTCTAATGTGTTTATTGCGGCACCCAGAGAACCGTGAAGATATCTGTTCAAAAAGATCAACTCACATTCAAACAGGTAATATTAAATTCATCCGAATTTAAAATATCCCAACCGCACAATGGAACACTTTTTCCAACACCTCTAATTCTTCTCGCAAATAAATTCGAATCGAGCGATTCCTTCGGGAAAAGCGTTTCATTTAAACTTGGGATTAACTTTGCAAAGGAATTCCTGTGTGGGAATTCGTATTAGTTTCCCTAATATCTCCACACGAATTCATTTTTGCTGGTTTTATTACGACCCCACACGGCACGTTTTCATAACACTCGATTTTATTTTAGGGTACACACTCATTGATATTTTGGTAGGAATATGACCCTTATGACTTGTATTTCGTGTCCGAAAGACTAGTATAATAAAAGCAATAATATACCAGTGACCTTGTGTTATGTTATCACTGCGGCTTATATTTTTCGAACTAGGATTCGAACCCAGGCTCTCCCTCTCGGAAATAGGAGCTTAAATCTGGCGCGTAAGACTACTCGGGCAATATGATTTTAAGAAATAATTGAAATAAATAATTTAACTTTACCCCTGCCCACTTACCTGGATTGATTCTAAAGGTACGCTAGCATATCCTTAGTCAATAATTATATACGCATAGTTACATTTTTTATGATCGTAAAAAACATTAAAAACAAAAAAAAATCGTTCTCTGCACCCTCGAGAAGCTAGGATACGATATCCATATTGCTGAAATCATAATTTTGCGCGGCAGCCATTTTGGACTTCAAATATGATCCCAAATTCGAACTCTGCATCCTCGAGAAGCTCGGATACTATATCCATATTGTTGAAATCATAATTTTGCGCGGCAGCCATCTTGGATTTCAAATATGATCCTAAATTCGTTGTCTGCTATCTCGAGAAACTCGGTAACGATATCCATATTGCTGAAATCATAATTTTGCGTGGCAGCCATCTTGGATTTCAATCTTCTCAAATTGGTTCTCTGCACCCTCAAGAACATCGGATACGATATCCATATTGTTGAAATAATAATTTAGCGCGGCAGCCAAGATAAATGTTTTAAAAATAATAGCTGGCAACGGCACCTATATCGTCTCGTTTTTTCGTTTCATCGCGTTTCAAATCACAACGATTCCAAAGAAGTTTCACTTCAATAATCGCTCAAAATTCTCGATGTGAACCGAAGCAATTGTTATCATTCGACGATTTTCAATACAACAATGTATGTAATATTGAGGAAACACAGTCGATGTAATGTACATCTTGTGTCACCCTTCGTCGGAAGCAATGGAACGGAAGTGTCTACCATTTAAACTAGAATCCAACTCGATTGCATAATAATTATTATAAAAAAATGTGTAGAAGTAAGTGAACCCACATTGTGCATAAACCTCTTAACTGCATATGAAGTCCTGGTACATGTTGCTAGGATGACACTTGATTTCAACCGCTACGAAAGATATTACTATGGTAGCTTCGCTACCATATTTATGTTCTCCTGGTGTCTATGTAGTAATACTTCATGAGCATGACGTCAGAATATATTAATGTACGTACACTCGCGTCATAGATAAGACAATCTCTTCTTTAGCTATGATCGCCTGGTACCAAAACACTGTATAATGATTCCTATCTCATTTTCTCCCACGTTAAAATCTTATATAAGTTAGTGTCGCTTTTTCGTTTAAAAAAGTTCGCTAAAAAAGTATTGACTTCAAAAAATATTTCTTTAGTTCGTAAAAAAATATAGTTGCAAGTTTTTAACGTCATTAAAGCCAGTTCCTCTGCTGAATTTTCTTTTTCATCATTAGCCCAGGTTTTGCATAAAATAGAATTAAAATAGGTAACAAAGAACACTGAATTTATTTATTTAAATATTAATTACGTGATTTTTACATATGTTTAAGAATCAAATGATTAAAATTAATTAAGATCACTCTAAATTACACTGAACGCTGAATTCACCCATCCAAAAAGTGTCTAATATATATTTTTTTATTATTTATTTATCGCGTTCACCAGTCATGAGCATGTCGATGACGCGAACCCATGAACCCCTTACAAAAAGTGCCCAGCACGGCTAAAGAAATTTTCATTCAAAAATATTTTTTAACAAATTCATTTCATTTAGCATTTCGCAATTTTTGCTTCACGTATTAATATAATTTGTAATTAAACCCGCAAATATGAATTCATTTAAATATTTAAGTAAGAAGATTAATTATTCATAAATATTTATATCAGACTGAAATCGATCCAAGGGAAACGCGTGGTAGGCTTGAGGTACGGGCTTATAACGCCCAAAATACACCGACCTCTCAGTTTTATCATTAATTCAGCGAGGCTTCCTGGATATTTGATGCGAGGGTAGCTCATACTGTGTTGGTTGATTTGTTCTCGTCTGCAGGAGATTTTCAAGGTTATCGTATAAGGAAAAGTTGTCGTTAATAGAAAATTATTACCATATTTATATTACTACTATATCTTGGGTAAAAGGTTCTCCAATATTGCTGCATGTAGCGCAATAAAAAAAAATTTTACGTTACGTCACTTAAAAATACTTTTGTACCGTTATTAATTAAACTTTTTACTTCTGGGACACGGTACTGCCCCCGCCAAGTGGAGCAAAAGCAAGTGGCACGGCCATACCATGTTTTTCTCGAAGCAGTTCAGCCCATTTTCGACCCCCTAAACTTCGATATGGATAAAACTAGAAGCCTGAATATTCAGTAAGCTAGCAGTCATTGTATAAACACGGTATATTTCAAATTTCATTCAATTTGAACCAGTATTTCAAAAATAATAACTAGTCAATATTTCTTTATTTTGTCACTCACCCACTAACTGACTGACCAATCATCAAGGAAATTTAAGGCATTTTTAGAAAAACATAAACGCTTCAAATTTAGAGAAATTTAGAACAAAAATCCTCTCTGACCCAGGATATGTAAATGCTGTATAGCTCGGTTGAGAGTGGTTGATATATCCATTCAGCTGATGGTAATTGATACGCCCTACCCATTAAAATGCAGTGCCGCTCAGAATTGTTGAAAAACCTAAAAATTCTTGAAAAAATTTTACACAGTGCTTCACGGCAGAAATAGGTGCCGTTATGGTACCCATAATCTAGCCGGCTTCCTGTGCTAAGTAGTCTCCCACTGGTGCAAAAATAGGCGCCGTTGTGGTTCCCATAATCTAACCGGCTTCCTGTGCAAAGAAGCCTCCAACTGGTATATCTGTGTCTCCGCCAGGAATAACAAAACATTCTGCATCTTAAGGTGGTAGTGGCTCGATTGTCGAAACCTTGTGTAGATTTTAAGCAGAAAATGATAACAATTTTAAGGCCGGCAACGCTCCTATGATTCCTCTGGTGTTGCAAGAGAGTGGCGGTGATCGCTTGACATCAGATAACCCGTACGCTCATTAATTGTGATCCTCTTCCCTATTTTTTTTAATACCGTAGTTTTTTCTGCTTAGCCATTTTAATGAGAAAAATAAATAGAATTCGGTTTTAAGTTTGGTCCTTTTCAGTATCACATCAAAGAATCAGAATATTAAAATATATTCCACAAATATTAGATAAATCAATACTAAAATAAACACGGTCTGTGGAAATAGCGTTTGATGAGTAACAGACTTGGTCTGCTTACGGATTCATTGATTGATTTAAAGATATATCGGCTTTTTATACGTTCAGTGTCTGCGTGGTAAAATATATCTTAACAAGTTCGTTTTAAAGACTGTTATTGCTCGATAGGATATCAAAAGCAATGTAACTTTTTGAACTTTATTTCAACCACATTGCTTTTAATTTTGGTTGCGAAATGTAAATGTATCGTGTGTACGAAGTGATTCAAATGTTTATATGCAAGGGAGTCCATCCTTCATAAAGTGAAATTCAAATATTTGCTGAAGAACTTTTGAATCGCTATATTATTTAACCAACTCCATAAAACAGGGGAGGTATTAAGCTGTGTATATTCATTCAAAGTCAAAGTCAAATAAAATTCAATTAGGCTTACACTGTTTGAGCCAGTGGGAGGCTCGTCACAGGGTACCGGCTAGATTATGGAAACCACAATGGCGCCTTTTTCTGTAGTGAAGCAGTAATGTGTAAACATAACTGTGTTTCGGTCTGAAGGGCGCCGTAGCTAGTGAAATTACTGGGCAAATGAGACTCAACATCGTATGTCTCAAAGTGACGAGCGCATTTGAATTGCTGCTCAGAATTTTTGGAATTTTCAAGAACCCTGAGCGGCACTGCATTGTAATGGACAGGGCGTATCAATTACCATTAGCTGAACGTCCTGCTCGTCTCGTCCCTTATTGTCATAAAAAAAGGCTTAAACTAAGCGCTTTTGAATCGTCACTATAAATATTTCTAAAGAAACTGGTGATGACGACCCATATACCCGAATGGTTAGTGACCCTAACTACGAAGCTAGAGGTCCCGGGTTCACATCCCGGTAGTAGCAATCATTTATATGATGAATTTGGATGTTTGATTCCGTGTCATGGATGTTTATATGTATTTATGTATGTTTATTTTAAGTATATTTTATTAGATATATCGATGTCTTGTACCCATACTACTGGCTATGCCTAGTTTGGGGCAAGATAATTTGTGTAAAACTGTTGTCAATATTAGTTATTTATTATTTATTATTTAAACTTACTGAATTTAAATATTCGTAAAAAGCTCGCGAGACGATCATACAAGAAACTCAACGGCCATTCTTTTCAATCAAATAGAATATCTAACAATGGCTGTAATATACATAACAAATTAGTTTGAGGTACTGCATCCGATATATATATATATATAACGGCGGAAGAGGATCACCGTCCTCAGCAGGGTCCATAGTCCTAGACTCCTAGCAGTGGGCGTCGATGGGTAAAGTCAGTGCACGGAACAAACTTATTCACACAATCAAATTATAATGTAGAATCACTTTAAATAAACACACTATGGGATATATGGAACGCGCGATGGTTCAAGTTCGACCGCTCTGGCCGACCGCTGCACAAGAAGTGAAGTGCGCTCCTCTCGGCCGGGGGAACGTTGACTCCATCGAACGCCAACAGATGGCGCTGGCGTTCCGTGTAACGACACGACAGATGGCGCTGGCGTTCCGTGTTACGACACGGCCATCCTGCTAGCACACGTCCCAGTGTGTTGGTTAACCTGCAACCAAATGAAACACCCACGAGAATACCTGTTCACTCGGTCATTCCTGACTACAACAGTTTACGGGCAAAGTAAAAAAAGTCAACTATTTTAACATGTTGACCAAACCCCACAGAAGATACAAAATTCACTATACAACAGACAGAGCCACATACCAGAATCGTTCGTCAAACCTCATATTTACTCAGTTTAACCATGCACGGCTTACTGGAATTACCATCAGATCACATAAAACTCCCGAGTAAGACATCTAACGCCACGGCTCTCCAGCCGAACAGCAATCATATTGCTCATACACAACCAGCGCATGGTTCCAAATCAGTTCGCATATCTATCAAGTGGATCGCCCCTGTGTCATCCAGTGACCACACGATACGGTCTCTGCAGACCACGACCTCCACCAGAACCAAACGCGCACCGCGCACCCACGGACTACCTGAGTTACCTCAAGAGATACCGATTTCTACCGGGCTACGACTGCGAAATGGCTTCTGGTACGGTCGAACACAATACGGCGTTAGAGTCCCCTTACTCGAGTTTCCGCCACAACTTAAGCTTGATCTTCATTATCATCAACATGATCAACATTATTAACATCAACCTCGACTGGTATGTGACCTGCTGGCATTTTTCTTAGTCTATCGTGTGCGTATTTGTAAGTAGGCTTTGAATTTTAGGATTTCAACGTATAACGGTCACCATTCAATACTTTAGATGGCCCTTTAAACTTCGGATCTAATTTCGTTAGATTACGCTCTTCATTCGCTAACAACACAAAGTCACCAACCGAAAATATAATAATTTTAGCCTTTGTTTTGTCAAAACGAGACTTATTATAAGCCGCACACGCTTTGAAATTTTCAGACGCGCTTTCGCGAATCTCTTCGATGTCATCGATGTTAGTTTCTACGTCACTGCACATCATCGACAAAGGCCTTGCCACTTTACCTATCGAAAGCTCTAGAAGAGAAGCTTTTGTTACTCGGTTCATAGTACAATTTATCGCTAATTGAACGTCGTCTAAAGAGTCTTGCCACGATTTACTATCACTAGTCTCAACTGCGGTTAACATCGATTTTAAGACGGACATAACGCGCTCTACCTGCCCGTTAGCGCGACACGAACCCGTCGCTATGAGATGCAAGTTTATGTTCTTCGCGGAGGCACACGCTCTAAGTGGAGAAGATGCTCTTCAGTATACCCGGCTAAAAAGAAGTGACATACCGAGCCTACATAAAAGATTTACCACTTGACAACAAGAGAGTCGTGTGAAAAGAATTTTCACACAAGTGTGGCTCTTGAGGAAAACATAAACTGAGAAATCAAACAAAGAAGTGGCTTATTGTTGGAAAACAGATTGCCATGAAGCAGAAACCATCAAAAAAAAAAAAAGTCTCAACTGCGGTTAACATCGATTTTAAGACGGACATAACGCGCTCTACCTGCCCGTTAGCGCGACATGAACCCGTCGCTATGAGATGCAAGTTTATGTTCTTACTCACACAAAAATCTTGAAATTCTTTACTGGCAAAACAACGACCTTGATCAGCTATTATCCGCGTAGGGGCCCCAAAAAGAGCCACGCTTTTAGTCACCGTGTGAATACTACTTTTGGAGAAGTAATTAGCACAGTGAAGCCGTGAGATTTGATTGTAGATCAAAGGAAGTGGATAACGATCAGGAACAGTGTTACTGTTAAGTTCGCGGTAATCAATACACATACGGTCTGAACCATCGTGCTTTTTGACAAGTAAAGCTACGCTTGCAAAAGGGGAGCAGCTGGGTCTGATAATATTCGCATCTAGAAGGTCTTTTACGCGGTCACGAATAACACTACGTTCGTCAGCCGACATCCTATAAGGTCGATGCTGTACCGTGCGAGTGCTATTTATCAACCTAATTTTAAGCTCGCCTGTATTTACACGAGTCGTAGGCAGACCTGTGATAAAAAAATCAGAGAACCGATCTAACGTTTGCAAAAGTCTCGACTTGTCACTACCTACTACATCCGTCTCAATGGCGGTTAAATCTGGTTTACGCGTGTTATCGTTAGTCACCGAATTGACAGAAACAACTTTGGACAAACGAAGATTCGTAGCCATCATGGTCATAGCAAAACCCTGATTTAAAATCTCGCGTCCTATCATGACGTCACTCTGTAGGTAATTATCGGGAAAAACGTGCAACAAAACTTTGAGATGGTGATCGTTAATTTCTACACAAGACAAAATCTGTTCTGTACTGAACACTCGCGCTTGACCAATACCAGTCATAGCAACAACATTAGTAAAACGCTTGCCACTAAATTTGGCTGCAAAACTTTCTTTTATTAACAAGCATTCAGCACCCGAATCATAAGTAAAGCAAATCAGTGCACCTTTATGTTGTAACGTGCCTGACGGTGGTTGCACGACGCAGACATCTACGCGTCGCTCGCCTCGTGACACGCCGGCGCCGCCGCCGCCGGTACACCGAAGGGCGATGTGGCCCGGTTTGCCACATTTGAAACACACCAAAGGCCTTAGTGTAGGCTGCTGCATCACTGGGCTTCACGTTTTTGATGTTATAGTTCGTCCTTTTATGTCGATCGTCTTGCTTCTACATTCTGCTCGCTTATGGCCGGTTTTTCCACAATTGAAGCACTTCAGAGTTCACGAAGAAGCACGTCAGCTTCGCTCGTTTAAAATCGAGTGCATTTGATGAGTCGCCGCTGGTATTTATCTTGCGTTTCAATTGCGAGAATGCGTTTAGTTCTTGTTGTATTTTTTCTCGCGAAACAATGTTAGCAGTAAACGCCAAACGTTGAAGTCTCAGGTCAAATTGCGATATATGAGCCAGTACAGTAGCTACCGCGATTTCTTCTTTGTTAACATCTTTCCAAAGATTCGTCAAAGAGGCTATTAATCGACTTGCATACGCTGGTAGCGATTCTTTTTCACTTGGTTTTTGTTTATTTAATTTAATGAGGGTACCTGCCAATGTTTCCGTCGAAATAAATCTGGCGGTGAAAAGTACCTTGAATTCGGTTCACGTCATTCCTTCGTGTGCAATTTGAGATAGCCACGTGGATGCTTCACCTTTGAGCGCCTTGCTGACGGCTAGCACGAGTTGACCGCCACTTGGTGGATTTTCGGAGAAACACAATTCAGCTGTTGCGCACCACGATCTTGCATCCGTATCTTGCTTGTCAGGGTCGTGGGTAGATTGTCACGGAAGACAGGTTTCGGCGCTTGCAGGGCTTCGATCAGCGCTCGCATGTTTTGGTTTTGTTGTTCGAACATGGCACGCCAAATACTCGCTTCGTTATTTTTCTCATTGTGCACCAACATTGATCCCACTTCTGATAACGGCGGAAGAGGATCACCGTCCTCAGCAGGGTCCATAGTCCTAGACTCCTAGCAGTGGGCGTCGATGGGTAAAGTCAGTGCACGGAACAAACTTATTCACACAATCAAATTATAATGTAGAATCACTTTAAATAAACACACAATGGGATATATGGAACGCGCGATGGTTCAAATTCGACCGCTCTGGCCGACCGCTGCACAAGAAGTGAAGTGCGCTCCTCTCGGCCGGGGGAACGTTGACTCCATCGAACGCCAACAGATGGCGCTGGCGTTCCGTGTAAAGACACGACAGATGGCGCTGGCGTGCCGTGTTACGACATATATATAATAATAATAATACTAAATAATAAATAAAAAGCCTTTATTATTGTTAACAAGTTTTACACAGAGTAGTTTCGTGTGCCTATTATTAATTTACTTATGACTACTATCTAAAAAACACATTTTGACTATTCACTAGAGTTTAACTAATATACTAACAATTTTAATATCTATTGATTATCGGCAAACGGTAGTTCGGTTACAACTTATCTTCCGACAAAGGCCTCCTCTAAAGCTCTCCAGTTCTCATTTTTGCAGTGCGAGTCCATGTCGAACCCGCTATTTGCTTAACGTCATCTTCCCATCTCTTAGCCTGTATTCTTCTATATCTCTTTACGTCTAAAGGGTACCATTCTGTGATAAGTTTTGCCCATTTTTCTTGCTTTTGTCTCATCATACGCCCTGTCCACCTCCACTTCAGCTGTTTGTATGTTGTGTATGCATCCAATATATGAGTCGTGTTTAAATAATTTCAAGTATTCTGTAAGAAGGAATAAAGAATATACATTTGTTTGTTATCTCAAAACTTCGTTGTTCATTGGTTGGATTTGTAATCTTTTTGGGTCATAATATCTTTTTCATCAGGTAGGTCTTAAATTTGGACCCATTAACAAAGAGAAAGTAAAACGCAAAAATGACTGTTTGAGACAAGTAGGTATTTTTTACGTTTGTATTATTACTAGGTTATGAGCTTAATGTTTTAAAAGCCTTACCCCCTTATTCATAATGGTCCGCTAACTTTAAACAGCCGCTTAGGAGTGTTTTTTCTCATTCTGACTTAGGTGAATAGAAGAAGACAGAGTGAGAATTAGCAATGCTTTAAGTGAGCAGACTATTATGAATAAGGGGGTTAATGTTTATGTTTAATAACTATACTTACGTTCAATAATACTACATACTAATGTTTACCAAAAATAATTTTTTCGACTTTTTAGTTACATTAACGTAGATTTGAAGTCGGCAATGTCTTACAAAAATATTTATAATTCTTTCCTATCTGATCTATTCACTATTAATAAATTAAAAACATCTAATTTTATTTTGTATACTTCTAAAAGATTTAAAGCATAATAAAGCGGTATTTCTTTTATTTATTTTTATATATACATTATTGCAACAGAAAAAAGTTACTGTTTGTGGTTCCACCGTTTTGTAATGGAGATATATCTTTCCATAAGCGGAATATCTAGAGAACATTCTAGAATATCTAAAGATCTCACATCCACATTCACATGATAATCGTGATAATTTTGTTATCAACTTATAACTTGCCCATGAAGAATTATTGACTATCCAAAAATTCCTTAATCGACCAGAAAATCGTTAATTTTTTATTCGCAAAACATGCTCTGCTCATGTTAAATTATATTTTATAAGTAAAATACATCCTCGGACATTGATGAGAATAGTTGTGTAGTAACAAATAAATAATAGTTTAAAAAACCATATTCGCCTATTTTTAGACCGATCCGAGTTCCAAATTCAGTATGAACTCGAAGTTTGGTGTGACTTCACTACTTTGTAACTTGTTCATGATTATCATTAAAAAACTTCATCAGTGTCGCCCCCCAACTTCTGCCTTCATCACATGCATTATTTTCTTGTTGCAGAGCCTCTTATAATATCTTCACAAAATTTAGGGTTTGTTCTGAGTGAAAGCGTTTAACCTCCTTATTCATAATGGTCCGCTAACTTTAAACAGCCGCTTAGGAGTGTTTTTTCTCATTCTGACTTAGGTCAATAGAAGAAGACAGAGTGAGAATTAGCAATGCCTTAAGTTAGAAGACTATTATGAATAAGGGGGTAAGTGTTTAAGCGTTTAATAATCTCTGCCAGTTATTGTGAGTCTTCACGATGCTGCCATTAATCTTTTACGTTCCGCATTGATAGTTATGGCATAAAATTATAATTACTGAAGAATTTTCCTTCCTTTTGATGCTTTTTGCCTTAGATAATTTATGCGTTTAGATCATGTCGAAAAAAATAGCGGTTAACTTTTAACCTCTATTTTAGCAACGCACCCACCTAAAACAAAGCCATATACGTAGCTTTTCACGCACACCTAAGTAATATGCCTGGCTTGGTTTCTTGCGTTGTCTAACAGCAATTTTTTTTTTGGAAATTTGATTTTCAACAATGAATTTTACTTCATATTAAGATTAAGCATAATTATAATTCCTGGATGATAATGGTATAAGCAAAAGTAAACAAACGAAAGAGTAATGATCATTGTTTTAATTTCTCTTCTAATACGGATTTTATAAGCGCTTAAATTAATAGAGCATGTTTCACCGGTCGCTAGAAACACCATTAAATCTAGGTTTTTGGGATAGATTTTATAAAATATATAATTTATCATGTCGTATTAGTACGATATTATTCTTTTGAATTTAATTGAGATTAATTTACCATTATTATGCTATTTGATACATACACATGGCGTTATAGGTAGCTATAACGCCATCTGCATACAAAAGTATGAAAACAGTATGTTTTGGGCAAAACAATTTCGTGTATGTATCGTTATGTACATTACGGATGACACAGCTGTGCTTGATGTATTTTTTTATAACAAAAAGGGACGAGACTAGTAGGACGTTCATCTGATGGTTATTGACACGCCCTGCCCATTACAATGTAGTGCCGCTCAGGATTCTTGAAAATCTCAAAAATTCTGATCGGCACCACAATTGCGCTCGTCTCTTTGAGACATAAGATGTTAAGTCTCTTTTGCCCAGTAATTTCAGCTACGGTGCTCTTCATACCGAAACACAATAATGCTTACACATTACTGCTTCACGGCAGAAATAGGCGCCGTTGTGGTACCCATTATCTAGCCAGAATCCTGTGCAATGGAGCCTCCCACTGGTGAATATGCTTGGTGTATATTAAAGGTTGATGGGTTTGCTAAGATGGTGTGTTGGTACGCAGTCAATCTGTCAGAAGTAAACCTACTTTGGTAATCGTAATTAGTAATATTTGTAAAAAAAAGGACAAAAACAATTAATAATTAATGATAATATGACAAATTGCTTGTCCATACTTGTCGCAACAACCTAAATCTTCGCCTTATCGCGACAATGTGGATCGTGAATAAAATATTTAAATAAACATTTCAATTAATATTAAGATTACAAGCTTTTGGAATATAGTGATGTCTTCGGTTACCCTAACTACATGTTGTTACACATTGACGGTATCACTTACTAAACAAAGCTCCAAAAAGTTTCTGAACTAAATAATTAGGTCCACGTTCATATGAACGTGACAATATTGTCAGGATATCAGTTTTCCATTTCAATTATCAAACATATTTCAATGTTTTTTTTATTTTATTACAATATAGAAATAACTTATAAGAGACGTCGTTGCAAACGATTTCAATATAATTTTCAGTTGCGATAAAAATTTGCCTTGCACAAATTTTATACTTATATAAAGCAGCAAGACTGCTAAACAAGGGAAGAATACAGGCCAGTTTTATTACTTTAGTGTGTGTGAAAGCTACGTCTTACATTACTTACTTTATCCAGTGAAAAGCTCCTTTGCACAGGATGCCAACTAGATTATGGTACCACAATGGCGCCTATTTCTGCCGTGAATAAGCATCATAATCAAACCATTTTTTATTTATAAAACTACCTGCAAATGATGGTGTCAAGAGCGGCAAGAACAATGGGTCGGGCGTGGGTCGTTGACCCGGTCACGGGGTCGTTATGGGCTAGCGAGCCGATGTATACAGATACAATTGTTTATGGATCCTACAATACCATTAGCACACTTTCGTATCCATCAAATGAAGGGATCTACGAGATTTATGGCAACGATTAACATAAAAACACTCTTTATAAACGTTCGTATTTTTTTTTGTTTTATAGCTCTTTTTTGCGAGTTATTACGCATATTTGGTAACTTAAAGAGAACAACAGCTAATATTCAGGTTATTTTATGAACGCGATTACTATATTAGCTTTTTTTTATTTATTTCATCATCATCATTCGGAAGACGTCATCACTGGCAACACACAGTGGTTGAAAACCTTCGTCTTCAGACACTGCGGTATTTTGGACGATTTTACGGAGCTTCCCGAACGGGCAGCGTTGATTGCACGAAGCCGAGTTGGATTCGACGAGTGACCTCTGTCGCGAAATTGGACCTGCCTAGCAGGATTGTTTGTCCTAGGTAGACGTACTAGTAAAAAATTTCGAAAGTATAGTTCCCGATTGTTACTGAAATAGTTGCAATATAGGCAATTGACATGATCTTCATCTTGTCCATGTTAATTTTGAGACCTACTCCTTGGGAAGCTGTTTTGAGGCCATCTAGCATAAGTCTTAAGTCATCCATGGTCTCTGCCATGATTACGATATCGTCTGCAAAACGAAGTTGAGTGATGTATTCGCTGTTGATATTGATGCCCAGCCCGTTCCAGTCCAGAAGCTTAAAGACACCTTCCAACGCAGTGGTGAATACCTTGGGCGATATAACATCGCCTTGTCTGACTCCCCGCTGCATTCGGATATGCTTCAAGATCTGATCCTGGAGACGTTTCCATACAAACACTTCAACGCTTCGATATATCGATAATCAATGTGGCACTTCTGGGGAGACTGAAGCACCGCCAAGGTCTCGATCAAATCAAAGGCTTTCTCATAGTCCACGACCGCCAAGCATAGTGTGCGACCAATGATTTCCATGCAAAGTAACTTTCCCGTAGAAGTTAGAAGATATTTGTAGCTTTTTAGTTCAAAGCAGGAACAGGATACTTGCATTAGATTCATATAAACACACTCTCATATCAATAAGCACCGAGAAATATTCCATTCTAAATCCATATTTATCCTAAAATCCAAACAGCAAGACTCCGAGAGCACGTAGGCACCTATTTATTATTTTGTAAACCTACTCGCCTTGCAATATCGGGAGCAGAAGAGCTATTTTTACGCACACTTTCCGATAACATCGCAACAGCTTTTCATCATAACTTTATATTTAAACGCGTCAGCTGCCAAACCCTTTGTTATTTTGGCGCATTTACAATCGACCGTTAATCCGCCATTTTGTTGACGCGTCCTATGATGTCCGCACTAAAGACCGCGAAACCTATTTATTATCGACGATAGTTAAAGATTTAATTTTTCAGAGCTTTTTTTTGCAGTTATTGTTATTTATACCAAAAAAATGACCGTTGAAGTATTTAAATATTACAAATAACCAAATAGTATCTACATTTTTATATTTCGATTTTCGACACTTGGTTATTATGCAAATTATTTACTCCGAAACTAGGCATTGCGTTTAACTATATTATCGAAATTTGTTCCTCATGAAATGTGGTATGGTTGGGAGCTTCTGTTTCAGAGGTAAGTCTTCTCAATTGGGTCGATTTAGGGTGCAGCGTTGACCAGCAATTCCAACCAGCCCAGCACCTTCCAGAAGTCTACAACATTCCTTGGGGAACAACTTGTTATTATAAATGAGTTCTTTGGTAGTTGGCTCTATTTTGTTTATGGATAGGAAAGATGTCCGCCACTAGTGGGTTATGAATAAAAGGTATTTATTTTCTCAAAATTGATTCCTTTAGAATTCTTTTTGATGTCATTTCTAATATACTAGGTACTACTACCGCTTCGGAAACAAATGGCGCTCTGAGAGCGAAGAAGCGGCGCTAGAAACTCTCCCAGCACTTTTTTTTTTGCGCTCTTTTTAATAAAAACATACAATATTGTACTGTCATTGCGATTGTACTAAACTAATCATAATCTTGTCACTGGCTGTCCGATCACTTCGATATTCAAATGTGGAGTAGTAGGATTTACGACAGAGCCATTTTTTAATGAAACATTTAAATTTATTTATCAATAATGCCTGAACAGTGGCTGGGACTTTATTATAGAAGTGTATACATTTACTCTTAAAGCTATTATGTATCTTATGACGCTTACTAGAATTATTTCCTTATTTCTAGGGAGTTATAAAAAAATAAAAGTTGGTTTTATTCGACATGTATCTAAATTTTCTAAGATTTTAATGGTTCAGTAAATAGAAAAGAAGAATTTAATAAATATTGTTTTATTACTAATATTTTATCAGGAATGTCCTCATTGACCTTACATCAGTCTGAAAAGTGCGGTTTTAATAACTTTCTTCTACCACCAAACATTCGAATGGGCTTCGCTCCGCAGGACTATACGATATGCATACCATAAAAAAAATGCGGACAACATTTCTGTTTTTTCCTTTGGCGTTATACGCTTAGATTGTACGTCTAGATAGAATGTAACACAGTGAAAACGTCGAAAAAAATTGAGGTATACAGTTAACCTCTATTTTGAGCAACGCACGTACACTTACACAGAGTGCCATACAAATCGCGAGTGTTAGACGTAGCTTGTGTCAGCACACAAAATTAATATTCCTGGCCTGTTCTATCGGTTGTCTATCTAGACGTATAAATTATCTAAGGACATAATCTTTATAGTAACAATAAAACCCGGTATCCACCAAAGCAGAGAGGAGAGGAGATGCGTTTTGATAACCAATCAGATTTCGTTATTTCCGTATCTCTCCGCTTAGCTTCGGTGGAAATGGATCATGTGGAGAGGAGAGGAGATGGCTCATTTGTCTATAGAATTTTGTGCCGCGTCAAGCGATTAAGCAGCGCGGCGGAACGAAGATGCATGTTCTACCCGCGCCTAGCACACCCGAAAGCGTTGCTATAAACGACCTGTATAGCCGAGTGGTTAGCTATCCTTCCTACTAAGCTAGAGGTCCCGGTTTCGAATCCCAGTAGGTGCAAGCATTTATATGATGAATATGGATGTTTGTTTCCGAGTCATGGATGTTTAAATGTATTTATGTATGTTTAAGTAAGTATATTGTATTAAATATATCATTGTCTTGTAACCCATAACACAGGCTATATATGCTTAACTTGGGGCAAGATAATTTGTGTAAAAAGTGTGTCAATATTATTATATTATTATTATAAACACAGCTCACATCTCCTCTCCGCTCTGGTGGAAATAACCTGACAGCTTCGCGGTTTATCTCCTCTCGTCTCCTCTCCTCTCCGCTTTGGTGGATACTGGGCGTAAGTCGTAGCTTATCACGCACACTAAAGTAATATACCTGCCCTGTTTTATCTGTTGTTGCTAGACAACATATGAGCTAGACTCTATTATGTCTTATAAAATATCTAAGGGAGTACGCTTGCATTTTTAATTCCATAAAAAAGACGCCCATACACTGTAATAAATAAATTCGGCGAATATTAAAAAGGGATTAATAAAATCCGCTAGTAAGTCATACTCGTGATTTTCTTTGCAACATTAACCTTCTCTAAATGTCACATCATAAATTTTTACACTGCAAATGGCGGCGAAATGTCAGAAATAAGGTCAGGTTGAATATCATTTTAGCGACATTTCTGTGCAAATCTGTCACGCTCGGACTACAACCCTTAATAGACACGCCCTAGAATCCTATTACTTCTTATGGCAACATTCAAAAGGGAAATTTTATTAACGCCCGCCTCGGGAGTTTGCGTTATTGTCTTAAAACGTTTCGTTTCCTGCAGCATTTGTTTCGGATAATAATTGGAAGAATGGGTTTTGTTTTCGAAACATAGAGTTGTGAATTTATATTCTATTTTCGAGTACGTTTACTACACACACCCACATTACTCCTGGACCTCTCTGGAACGTAAAGCCCCCTCCCGTTCCCCTTTCACCCCCTCGCGCTCGTCCTGTTGCGTGAGTACGGTTTGCAGTTTCATTATTGTTACATGTGATAAGATTTCTTTGCAACGTTTTGACTTTTGTTTTTAGTTCTGTAGTTTTCGTTGTACTGTGTCGCTATAATAGTAATCTCAGAAAAATAAATAGTTACTTTTTATGCTCATGTAACCCCTTACAACAATATTTTAGCTAAAACTTCTCAGCTGTACAAATTGGGACTTTTATAGGCCTTGCAAATCTCAGAACAAAATCATTATATTTTATTGAGACCTCGCTTAGGCAGGGCATCCATGCGACATAATTGGATGCATAACGGTGTCCCAATCAGTCTGAATGTTGTGCAATGAAATATCATCACATAGTATAAACAACTTCATTCGTAACTAAAACTGTTATTTTTAATATTAATTTTGTATTTTTTTTAATGACAGTAAGTGACGAGACGAGCAGGACGTTCAGCTGAAGGTAATTGATAAGCCCTGGCCATTATAATGCAGTGCTGCTCAGATTTCTAGCAAATCCAAAAAATTGTGAGCGGCACTACAATAGCACTCGTCACCTTGAGACATAAGATGTTAAGTCTCATTTGCCAAGTTATTTCATTAGCTACGGTGCCCTTCAGATCGAAACAATAATGCTTACACATTACTGCTTCACGGCAGAAATAGGCACCGTTTATTCTCAGGTACAACTTTATATCAAGTTTATTTGCAAGGCCGAATGTGTTTTGGCTAGATCGTAATTAGAACAGGGTAAAATATTATAATATTCTATTGTTAGTATTCTATAAAAAACTGGTTCATTATATTATGTGTCAAACGTTAACTCTATGTCGGTAAGCAAACCTGATTTGTGGTTTATTGTTTTCTGTTCTTGATGACAACATGTTGACAGTTTTGGCGAACAGCCATCAGAAAATAACAAAATTCTTTACGGCCGTTCCCAATATTCAGTCTATCTCTTACTTGAGATAGAAATAGTAACTATCGTTGACTTTTCTGTCCCAATAAGCTTATCGACGGCAACTCACGTTATCCGTACACGCTGTCTGTCAATGGGACGACGTATAGCTTGCGAGCGATAGAAGTTTGTATGGAAATTGCAATTCAACCGTCCCAATATAAGGCAATAAGAATGACTTATCGGGTATATTGGGGCAGTTTTAGATTATTGACAGCTAATTAATGACAATAGAAGGTAGTAATTTATCTCTATCTGTAGATAGTATATTGGGAGCGGCCGATAGAGTATATTTGCTTCAGGTATAATAAGATAATAAAGCTTTGTATAGTCTTAAACTTAGTTTAAGCTTAGCGCAATCGTTGATTTGTATCTCGGAGCAATTGATACATTCTATAGCTTAGAAATATCTTACGCATTCACTCTTCAAATAAAGTTAAAGAAAACGACAATACGTACTAACAGTGGTGACAGTCACTTTTATTTTTAACCGACTTCAAAAAGGAGGAGGTTCTCAATTCGATCGGATTTTTTTATGTATGTACACCGATTACTCTGAGATTTGTGGTCCGATTTACGTAATACTTCTTTAGTTCGATGCGGAATAGATGCCATTTAGTCCCATAAAAAAATTATATAGTTTGGCCCAGTAGTTTTTATTTTATGAACATTATTACGAAAATTTTTGTCTACGTGGATGATATAATTGCTTTTCGTGTACGGCTTATTTAGCAGTTTTCATTCAAGTTTTTTTTCAGATTATGTATTATTATTATTATTAAGTGACAGTAAAAAGTAAAAGATAAAAAAAAACTACGTTTAAAAAAAACGACTTCAAAAACTGAATCGTATCAAATAACTAAAAATGTAATTTAATACACCTCTAATGCAAACCTTTACCGTTAATATTAATAAAATACTATTATTAATTATATTATGTGCTACCTATTGATAGGTTTTAAGTCAGTGCCAAGCCCTAAACAAAATAAAATGTAATATTATAAACAGCTTACTTAGTGTAATTAATAAAGTTGTCTGTCCGCTTGGGTTGTTCTGTTCTAGACGAAGCTATCCCGCTCAAAGTCACGCATGGCGAGTGTAGGTACCTAATATTACATTTGTCTTGGCACCTACTTCAAATCCAGCAATATGTAGCACATACAAATAATAGTATTTTTTTTTTATAAAATAAGGGACGAGACGAGCAGGACGTTTAGCTGATGGTAATTGGTACGCCCTACCCATTACAATGCAGTGCCTTGAATTTATGGGTTTTTCAAGAATCCTGAGCGGCATTAAAATTTCGCTCGTCACCTTGAGACATAAGATGTTAAGTCTCATTTGCCCAGCAATTTAACTAGCTACGGCGCCCGTCAGATCGAAACACAGTAATGTTTACACATTACTGCTTCACGACACAAATAGGCGCCGTTGTGGTAAACATAATCTAGCCGGCTTCCTGTGCAAAGGAAGGTGTCCACTGGAGATTTTAGAAGTAGAAGTCTGTAGAAGACACACAATGAAGCGACGTCTCTACTCAACGCCAAGTGATCCAGCCGTTCACAGAGCACTGGGTCCCCGACAACCCGAGCAGCTATGTCTTGTTCTTTTAAAGCCGACGTTATATGTTCAGCTCTAGTAATATTAAGTCTGCAAAAAATCTAATATCTAAATTAATTCACAGATGCAATGGTTACACTAGATTCGGTCTAGTGTGGCTATTTAGTAATGGGTTTAGTTCCTAACAATTCTACAACGGCCCAATAGATGAAAGCAGTATTCCCGCTGGATGAATACATTTATTTTATAACACATGTACCTTGCATCCAATTATGCCGCATGGACGGGCCCAATGGCTGAGGAATATCCTCAAAATCGTCCTGTTCCCAATAAAATATAATGATATTGTTCTGAGATTTGGCAAGGTTGAAAACAGACCCAAAATGTACAGTCGAGGTGTTTTAACTATAGTATTATTTCAACATTTTATTGAGAGATAAACCAACGCAACTAAATAATTTAAAAACAAAAACACATCTGTTCATTGAGGACTTAAAACTGTATTGAAGTGATCATGTTTTGTTTATAGGATTATTCAATCAATCAATCAATCAAATTTTAATACACGCCACGCAATCACTAACCCCCTTATTCATAATAGTCTGCTAACTTAAAGCATTGCTAATTCTCACTCTGTCTTCTTCTATTCACGTAAGTCAGAATGAGAAAAAACACTCCTTAGCGACTGTTTTAAGTTAGTGGCCCATTATGAATAAGGGGGAAAGTGTTCAGTAAAAAACTGTCCAACTGTCTCTCTCAGAGCGCCATTTGTTTACAAAGCGGTAGTAGTATCTAGTATATTAGAAATGACATCAAAAAGATTTCTAAAGGAATCAATTTTGAGAAAATAAATGCATTTTATAACAAAAGTCTCTGATCGCGTTACTTTGCCGGAACAAACGTTACATAGCTCAGCGTGACGGCATAGTCTCACCCAGTGTCTATATTTATAATAATTAAAACCACATAAAGAATCGAATGAGGATAATTTGAAGCGTAACTTTGGACTTGTAAATTTAGATAGTATTATCTAATAAAAAAAATGAAAATCAAACATGGAAATAACTTCGTTAACACCCAATTAAAAGACGCCGAGATATTTTTTCCAAATTAATTTATAAAAATAAATAAATTCTCCCATAAACATTTCACCAGTCCCTTAAAACAAAGTCGAAAAATTTCCATCTTTAATATTTCATATAAAATCTCTTTGTTAAAGCAAACAAAGTATTTTTGGACGCGTTATCATACCGTATTATTTAAACGAAAGAATACATTGAACTGAATGTAGGTTAAACTATAATGCCTTGAGTTTAGTAATCTATCATTCGACGCGAATAAGAATTCTGTTGAATAGATACATATCTTGTCTCAAATAGAAAATTGGAGATATCTTTTAAATGGATATACTCTTAAAAAATAAAGAAGAAAGTTAACATAAAAAATTTTATAATAAAAAATAAAATACATTAAAATAAAGTTTCTTACAAAAAATACTTACTACAAAACTTTAGATTTAAATAAGAAAATAGAAAACTAATAAAACAAATTCATCAACGAATAATAGATATTACTGAAAAAACAAAAATAGCTGTATGTAATTCTTTCAAACTTTATGGATTCTAGAGTTTTCGTTCAGTTGTGTTTCGACCGTGCTTTGAATATAACAATCTCGCAATGAAAAACTGTCAAACTTGAAAAGTGTTGAAGAGTGTCGTATTTTAGGTAAGTCCCTTTAAATTAACAAATTTGTGTAACTAACAGGATGTTTTTAATAATTTTGCTTAAAAATTACATTTATATTGCACAGTGTACTGTTAAATTATAGACTGTGTCAATTGCTAAAATAAAATTTTCTTGACTCGTGTTCACGTTAGAGCTTCTAATGAGCGTGTACAATAGAGGGAAAATTACTGCCACGACATAAGGTTTTAATTTGAATGAATTCTGTAATGTTATCTGTTTAATTTAATGTATGCGGATATACAAGCTCACCCTTTTTTTCGGAAAAGGTGGGCCTGCAGAGACACCAAGCTGGTGACGAATAGTTCAAGATCACCGATTGAAGTAAACAACGTAACAATAGACTACTTCGACGAATATACTTACCTCGGACAGATAATCTCCTAATACGAATACTAGCTCAAAGGAAATACATCACAGAATAAATATAGCATGGAAACATTACTGGTCCCTAAAAGAGATTATGAAAAACCCGTCATTACCACAAAAACTCAAAAGTATTATTCACAACACCTGCATACTGCCATACTCCCAGCCATGACGTATAGTTGTCAAACATGGGCACTAACCAACGATAATCTCAACAAACTAAAAACATGTCAACATAACATAGAAAGAAGTATACTAAGGATTAAAAAAATTAATAGAATAAATTTAAAAGAAATAAGAAAAGGAGAAACATTGCAGACGTATTGCAAACTATTAGTATTCTCAATGGACAATGGGCAGGACACCTAATGACCTAACCAGGAAGTAACCTATGCATATTATTCTGAATAGAATAAGGAAGCGTATGCTAATAATAGTACGAATTGATTGTATTTTACTAATGCTGCAGTTATTGATAGCCTTTAGATTTTACTCGACAGGAAGCTTTCAGGCTGTTGTAGACATATAGCTAACGAAATAGTTTCCAGGGGCTATAAATACCTAATCCCAGTTGCGTCCAGATTTTATAACTTTGCTAACTTCCCAATTGGAGCACTTCACAGCACGAATTGAATGACTTGACTGGATAAATCCTGCTGGAGGTTTAAAAGAGAGGAGTTTCACAGCAACAGAAAAGGTTTTTTGTCATTCCATGTCATCTGCGACTCTAATCCAAAAACAGGAAGAATCAATGTGGAATGAGCAGGTTCTTTGTATGATGCAAAAATATGGAATAATTTTCGTTGAATTTGCATTAGGAGATTTGGATTAAGAGGAGATAGTGGATTTTGGTCTCTGTTGTATCTTTTAACAGTAAATATTTTTCGAGACCATCCCAATAAGCGTATAACAGATCACATTACAAAAATAGCATATAACAGATCAATAGTAAATGAAATTAGTTTGCTAACGCATACAGTTAAATACAATTTTTTTTTCTCGTTATTGTAGGCTGTGTTGTTTTGGACAGAATCAAGTAACAATATTTTATATCAGGGCATTAATATGACCAGGGTTGTGGAGGAAAAATTACCTTCACTGTTCAGTATGTGATCGTTAACCGCAATTACGTCTCAGATCATTAATGGTCTGAAGAACAAATTGATGTAACAGATGGGGATTAGTCATCAACAGGGGTTTCGACGTTGAGATCAAAACTTACCACTAACCTTGAATTTACGTCAACAGATGTCGCTATCTTTCTCAGTGGATGTTGTAATTTTGGAATACAAACAAGTTCCCTAAATACTACCCGGTTCCATTAACTCTGGACCTGATGTCGATGACGTCACACGTAGCTTTGTTTCGGTGTTCAAAACATGCATCACTAGGATATTAGGTATTGTAAATAAATAAACAACGATTTATTTTTTCAGTATTATAGATTTATGTAAAGGTGTGTTGTGATGCTGATTATTATTATTATAATGATGAAAAAACAATGAATGAATCGGGTTAAGTAAAAAAGTATTTATTTTCCTGGCAGTACTATGATAGCGAACACTCACAGAACAACAAAAACTACAGAACTATTAACAACAAAAGTCAAAATGTAACAATGAAACTTCAAAAACGAAGCAGTGATAGCACGGAAATATAACTACATGTACTTAACGGTAATGAAACTGCAAACCATACTGACATAACAGGACGAGACGGGGGGGTGAAACGGGAACGGGAGGGGGCGTCACGTTCCAGCGAGGTCCAGAGATAATGTGGCCGTGTAGTACAGAAGAGAATTCTAGAATCAGATCGAAAGAACTAGCAAAATTATATAAATGTATTCAACTCCATGGGGTACCGCCAGATGGAGTCGTGCGACGATGGACGATGGTATATATATTATATACAAGTATGCTCAAACAAAAATCATCTCTCACGCACAGCATATTATGCTCAATGACTTAAATTTACGATGACATTAGCTTGTGGAAGGCTCCTTTGCACAGGATGCCTACTAGAACGGCGCCTTTTTTTGCCGTTAAGCAGTAATGTGGAAACATTATTGTGTTTTGCGCAATTGTTGTGCCGCTCAGAATTTTTAGGTTTTTTAAGAATCCTGGATGGCTTTTCATGTAATGGGCAGGGCGTATCAATTACTATAAGCTGAACGTCCTGCTCGTCTCGTCCCTTATTGTCATAAAAAAGTGACGCACTCTTGCACTTTTTCCCGTCCCGAAAATGTTAACGGTACCCAAAGAAGTGTTCACCTCAAAATCTTTACGTTTATAACTTTAAAAATTGTTTTATTAATTTATTATAGCACCTACATCAAACGGCTACACACAATTTACCATAAAATACATAAATTCAATTCCCAAAAGTCCAGTCGCTATAATTTCCATACATTAAGCATATTTACATAATATGTATTCGGTCCATTTCGCAAACGTCATGAATAAAATATAATTTTTTGCAACTCTTTGTTCGCGTATTTGAATAACTGTGTCAGTTGGAATGTATATTAAACTACAAAAGGCAGTTGGTATAATTTTATATATAGATTTATATTACGAACCACCTCACGGGTAATGTTGTGGTATACTTTCTTTCAGCATCAAAATAATTTCTAATTTTACTGGCGTTAACAAAACGGAGTATAATTTTTTGAATATCAAAAAACACCTTTTTGTGGTTGCGTACCTCAAAAGTAAAAACCGAACCACTATAGTATCACTTTGATGCCCGCCCGTCTGTCTGTCAAGACCCTTTATCTCTGGAACGCGTGGAGGTATCGAGTTAATATTGATGAGATATACTCAAATCTACATTCTCTTGAGGCAGTGAACGAATCAAACTTCTAGGATATCGTTTATACTCCAGAAAACGTAAATTATTATTTCTACAAGTATAGGGAAAAGACTGAAAACTATACCTTTATAATGAAATCATAAAAATTAGATAGCATATTTAAACGCCAGCTCTCGGTACACCTAGAGGGTCACCAGTTGATCAACGACCGACAGGCTTTCGCCATGGTCGATCGGCAAGTGATTACCGATTATTATACTTCTGGTATACACAAACAACGAACAGCTCCTCTGAGCACACCCTGTGATATATGCAGTAGAAGATGCAGAGAGAACGCAAGTCCAAAAAATCAAGCCCATCAGACACATCTCTATAATCAAGCCGATTAGAGATGACTTGATCGTCGAAGATTCGAGCCGCTCTTGGTTGTATAATTTCAAATGGAAGAAGCTGGTACTGGGCGATCAGTACTCCATATGAGACCAAATTTGCGTGTTAAATCGCAGCAGGCGTTGGCTTGAAGTGAAGTGCTACCTTGCCTTACTAAGCACACCAAGCATATTGGAGGCCATTTGGTCTTCTCTTCCAATTGACAACAGAACTGAATGTCGGTCGATATATCAGTATCCGGCTGTTTTCCACAGAATCTCGTCTAGATTATGGGTACTTTAACGGCGCCTATTTCTACCGTGAAGCAGTAATAATAATAATATAATGTAATATAATATTGACACACTTTTTCACACAATTACACAAATTATCTTACCCCAAACTAGGCGTAGGGTATGGGTACAAGACAATGATATATTTAATACAATATACTTACTTAAACATACATTATATACATAAACATACATATACTAATAAAAACATAAATAAATAAATACATATATCCTTTATTTTGCTAAAAAACATGTAACAATGGGTGTAAATAGTTTTAATGTATCAATGTTATCGGCCATTTGTGGCATGCAAAATTATTATTAAATTATAATTATTATTTTTAAATGTCATTATTTAAAGACTAGAATTAATATATATTTTAAAGTCAATTTAATTTAACCTAATGTGTCAACATTTCATTTATGGAATAAAAACATTTATCTATAAGACATGTAAAAAGATCCTTTTTAAATCGTTGGACGGGTAATACGCGTAAGCTTGGAGGAAGTTTATTAAATATTTTTATACACATGACATAGCTACATTTTCCGAAGGATGCATTATGAAATTTGTGTGCAATCACCAGTCTGTCACCGTTTCTTGTATTTCTCGGATAATAATCTCTTGCTTTTGTAAATAAATGGTCATGTTGTTTGACAAAGATACATATTTCGTATATATACATACAGGGAAATGGATAAACTGTGGCTCACACGAATCTAAGTAAAAAGCTCCTGTCATAGCTCTTAAGCATCTCTTTTGGGCTATGAAAGCCCTATTAGCCTCGCTAGAGTTTCCCCACAAGATAAGTCCATATCGAAGTACTGATGCGACATAACCATGATAAGCTGCCAGGACTGTACTTGGTAAAGCCGTTTTACGCAATCTATATAACACATAAACATATCTATCAATTTTTTGGCATACCATGTCTACATGCTCTTTCCATTTTAGATTTTATTTAGAAGTACTCCTAAAAATTTAACATGCAGAGCTTCTTCTATTTGGGTATTTGTATAATTTATCTTAACTCTCTCGACGCAGATATCGATAGATACGCAAAATATCGACGCTGAGTATTCCGATACAAGCTGTGACAATTGGAGGAGTTATCTCGAATCGAGAGGATACGGCGACGGCAGACTTTTTAGCGGTGAAGGTTCTAAAATAAAATTCAAAAAAGTCTTCATTAGCAATGTTTCTAACTGGCCAGTTGTAAACATTTTCAGTGTTACCCACGTATAATGTTTTATTAACTATAACAGGTCGACATGCCTCCATAAGCAGCACCCGTTTACGAGTTGACACATGGACCATCTCGTCACAACAAAACTTGTTAAATTGTATAGATTATAATATTGTTATATATAGTATATATCATATCTTTGTAACAATCTTTTGCTAATATTGATTTTTTTCAGACTTTTAATTAACATTATCAATCATATTATATTAAAATATGTCATCTTGCCCATAACAGCGTACGTTTTGATAGAAAGCTTATAAAATTAAAACTTTAATAGCTCAGTACAAATAGCTCTCCCGAGGGCCTCTAATGTCTAATCGAACGCAATTCGATTTATTTTTAACCCCGACACACACTTGACCGTGTTATTTTAGTTACACACGGGCCATGTGGCGGTAAACGGTCTTACATCAAAGAACAAAAGAATCAACTTTATGATAAAAGTAAAAATAAAACATGTCTATCTACAGGCTGTATAAGTTTTGATTAAAAATTATGTTCAGCCGACTTTTAAGTTGGACGAAGTTGTCAATTTGTTTTGTATATTAAATTCCATTTTAATTAAGACTCTGTGCCAAACTGAGCATAATTGTGAATAATATTTATTAGAATACTAGCCGTTATCGCCAACGTCGCTAGGTGAATTTTAAAAGGAAGCAACGTTGGAATTCGAAAAATAAGTAGCCATAAACAATCTAGGATAAATTTCGCATCGAATGGTGGTAGTTTCATGTCGATACGATCAGTGTTTTAGGCGTGAAAGTGTCTCTAACAAAGACCATTTTCAGTATATATATATAGAAGATATAGATACTTTTAAAACAAGAAAAGACTAACTCGTGCTACAATTACAGATAGATTCGAAGTCGAAGTTTTTGTTGGGAAGAATTATCGTGAAAATATTTATTTATGCATTTTGCGGTCAACAAAACATTGTCATTTCATTAATTTTAAGTATGAAATAATTTCTCGTTAATTTTGTAGGAAAATGCTAATTGTAACGCTAAAAGCTTAAGGTTTTTCCCTTTTATCACAGCATCTTGACCGCCCTTAACTCGAAGGCTTTTAAAGGAAACCTCAGAGAGGGTTGATATAATGGAGAATTATATCAAAAGGAAATGACGAAATTACTTCACATTTGAATTCTACAGGACAAGAAAGAAGCGGTCAAAAGTTAAAATAGTAACAAAATATAAACATTTATTAAATGATTTTAGAAATAAAATGGACGCCATCTTAATTTTTTAATGAAATATGTCATAGTCGAAGTTTGAATATACACTTTGAAAATTTCAGCACTTTTTGAGATACAGTCCATTGACCAGCCTAGTGAAACTCTCTAACAAAAAAGCAATTGTATGAAACGGTCCGTCATTGAAAGATTGACAGATGACAGCTTGTTAAAAATACCTTGTAAAAAACTGAGATAGCCGAAATCCACTACGTTTTAAGCAACTGTTCGCTTTCAAATTTAGTCGGATAATACTTCGTCTCCATAATATTGTAATTACTATTTCAAACTAATGTCAGATCACTGCACGTTTCATACTAAAGTAAATTTAAATTTTTACTTACGCAGTCGCGCCTCTTATTACATAATATTTACAACCTCTTTGCTATTGACAGACATATGGAGTGACGGGCGGATTACGGATAGACATCGAAGATATATTAATATACAACACATTGGTATAGAACCCTAAAAGGTCACCAGTCAGTCCTGTTTATAACTGCCTCATCTAGTAGTGAAGCATTGATTTCTTTATAAATAATTTTTAACCGACTTCAAAAATGGAGGTGGTTCTAAATTCGTCGGTAATGTTCTTTTTTATGTTTGTTACCTCAAAACTGTCGACCGGGTGAACCGATTTTCATATTTTTTTTATTTGAAAGCTGGTGCTTCCCGTGTGGTCCCGTTGTAATTTGGTCCACATCTGACAATGGCATCCATGAGAAAACCCTAAAAGAATTAAATTTGCTATACATATATATAGCAAAGTGGGTGATAAAATTACTAATAACTCAATATCGCGGCAACCGATTTCGATTATTCTTTTTTATTGGAATGGATATATTTCAAAGATATTTTGATGAGAGTTTGGTTAGGTTCTGATTACGGAATCCATGACAAAGTGACGGAAATCTTCAATTCTTAGGAGCAAATTAATGATACTCGGCCGAATCTTTTTTATGGTATCCAGAAATTTAAGTCATTTACCATAACATAGTTATGGTCAAGTAATTGTCATAGTCGAATATGATGATCAATGGGACTCCTCAACGACTTATAGTAAGGGTGCGATCTGTGGCAGAATTTCTTACTGTCTGTAATCAAATTGCAAAGCGCTTATGTTCATTGCTGCATTGAAAAATTTAGTATATCTACACATATTTAGACAATAGACAAATTGTTAGTTAGTGTACTTCAAGTTCACTAAAAATTAAGGAATAAAAAAAAATTAACAAAAAATCAAACCGACTTCAAAAACACTATTCCAAAACAACAGATATTGTGCACTAAAAAGTATAAAAACAACTGTGTATTTTCATACATTCTAATTAATTAATCGAATTTTAGTTTATTTTGTAATTTTTGGAGTCGGTGTCAGCCAAGATAAGTTTGTAACTACATGCATAGTTAGAGGCGAGAGCGGGTCGCGGCGGAATGACACCGACTCCAAAAATAACAAAAATCGTAACTAGAATTCTATTAATTAATTAGATTGTATAAAAATAAACAGTTATTTTTATACTTTTTAGTGCATGTTATCTGTTGTTTTGGAATAGTGTTTTTAAAGTCGGTTGTTGTTTTGTAAAATATTTTTATATTATGGATTTATGTTGAAATTCGATTCTTTAATATTTTATTATAATTAACTTAAGTATAGTACTCATTATACTTCTAATAAAGATGTTTCGACGGCGCAAACCTTTGCGTTAAAAAAATGCCTTCGGCCTTCACTAAGAATTTTCGAAATTGAAATAATTGATGACAAAAATAAATACAACACAATGTGTTTTTAATTAAATTGATATCAACGCTGAATACTGAATGAAAGCCTTGGTATAGCTAAATAGTTAGTATAGTTCATAAAAATTAATGTTCAATAAATGAACACCCTGTAAGGGCGACGATGCCCCCAACAAGCGGCGCGTAGGCTGCCAAAACCGGGCATCGAACTCGAGACATCTGTTTCTTTGCGCACGCGTCGGCCGAGACTGAGCTGATATTCTCATTCATCGAGACTGATTCCGGATATCGTTTACGTTATTAATAATATCCTACTACTACAACGATACACTTCGTCTATACTAATATTGTATGAAGGTAAAGTTAGAGGTTCACCAGTGGGAGGCTTTGCACATGATACCGGCTAGATTATAGGTACCACAACGGCGCCTATTTCTGCCGTGAAGTAGATATGTGTTAGTATAAAGCACTGTATTTTGGTCTGAAGGGTGCTGCACCAGGCGATCATAGTTGAAGCAGAGCTTGTCTTATGTATGACGTGAGTATACCTTAATATATTCTGACGCCATGCGCACGACATATTGCTACATAGACACCAGGAGAACATATATATTATCTTAATATATATAATATTTCTTTTGTGCGTCTGTTGTAACTGAACTCCTACTAAACGGCTGGAACGATTGATGATTTTTTTGTGTGTTCCAGTGAATTTGAGATTAGTTTAGATTCTTAATTCCGTCCATATAATATAATTCTCCTGCTCATGTGTATGTTAGTGAACTCCTCCTATATATATCTCTCTTATATATCGGAGGAGTCTCTATATTATATATTAGTGGGGATATTTGAATATTGACACTACATATTCTAAGGTGGTGATAGTAATGTCTTTCATAGTGGTTGAAATCATGTGTCATCCTAGCAACACGTTTATTTAGAGGCTTATGCACAATATAGGTCTTTTATATACATGAGTATTTGATGTTGACTTTGAATGTACGATTGTGAATGAGTTTCGCTGACCAAATCAAATCAAAATCAAAACAGTTTATTGAAAGTAGGTATTTCAAAATACACTTTCACGTCAAGTAATTACAATAATAATTTATACGTCATCATTAAAAAACACAAATAATATTTAGGTATATAAAATATAGGAATGTCATTCATTATAAATTAAATTAAAATTTATATAACATCGATACAGACTGCACTCAAACATATATATTAAAAACTAATCAAGGGCACTTGAGAGCAATATAGATATGATATTTATAGCACCAAGCATTCTTGTCACTAATATAATCAACTACCTTATAATAAGCTTTCTCAATTAGTTTATTTTGAACATGAGATTTGAATCTATTTAGCGTTAAGCAAGTTACGTCATCAGGAATTTTATTAAAAAATCGTATGCAGTTCCACATAAACGAGTTGTTCACTTTTGTTAATCTAAAACAGGGATTAACAAATTTTTGCTTACTTCTTATATTAACATTATGTACATCACTTTTCTTTTAAAATTTTTTAATATTTTTATATACGAACATAATATTTGAATAGATATATTGTGAGGGTACTGTGAGTACATTAATTTCTTTAAATTTCTGTCTAAGAGAGTCTTTGGAACCCAACTGAAAAATTGAGCGGATTTCCCTTTTTTGTAACACAAATATATTGTTTATATCAGCCGCATTGCCCCACATGAGGTTACCACACGACATGACACTATGGAAAAAACTATAATACACAAGACCGTTCAAGATCTTGTCCAAGTTCTTATAGCTTCCCAAAATATATTTGTATAACAATCATATACCAATGATCTACTGAAGTGTTCTTAATAACCAAACAGCGCTCAATAGCTAGAGGAAGTACTTTGATAAACACTACGAATACTGACAGACGAGCAAATATTTATATATAATGTCTAAGATGTTGAAAGTTAGCAGTAGGTTCTTGAATCTATACAACTTGAGTACCAGGTTATGTTCACCTGGTATTACAGATAAGTTGATTTGATGAATTAGTTCTAAGATTCCAAAAATACTGTTTTTTTATTTTTGTTTTACGAAAAAAAGGGACAAGACGAGCAGGACGTTCAGCTGATGGTAATTGATACGCCCTGACCATTACAATGCAGTGCCGCTCAGGATTCTTGAAAAATCCAAAAATTCTGAGAGGCACTACAATTGCGCTCGTCTCCTTGAGAAGTAGGATGTAAAGTCTCGTTTGCCCAGTAATTTCACTAGCTACCGCACCCTTCAGACCGATACAAAGTAATGCTTACACATTACTGCTTCACAGCAGAAATAGGCGCCGTTGTGGTAAGCATAATCTAGCCGGCATTCTGTGCAAAGGAGCCCCCCACCGGTCACTCCACTGCTATTTCAGTACATGATGAAATTTTAAATAACAATTATTTTAACAATTTTAAAATTTTGATGAGTTACTCGTTCAACTATTCTATAATCAAATGATCAATAGAAAAATTATGTGTGAACGTTATGTCAGAAAAGAAAAACATTTTATTTTTAATGAGAATTAAAAATAGCAATATCATAATCAGCCAGTACATCGAACATAAGAGAATGTAAATGAAGTATTTATGCAACTGCACAAAGCACTAATAGCCACTACTCCCAAGGCTATTTATATTAAACAAAGGATTCATTCAGTACACCGTTCTTTGTAATATACCGATTACATTCTAGCTTAGCATAGATATTATAGAAAATGACACGGTTTATGTCCGCACTTTTGTAGTCAATGGGAGACTTTGTGACATGTTGCTGTATTCATAATAATTTAAATGGAAAACGAGGTCTACAGAACGGTAGTTATAAAACGTCATTAGATTGCAAGGCGTTTTGTGCAAACTAAATTCTAAATAAAATAGAATTTTTACCAATGGGAGGCTCCTTTGCACAGAAAGCCGGCTAGATTATGGGTACCACAACGGCGCCTATTTCTGCCGTGAAGCAGTAATGTGTAAAGATTACTGTGTTTCGGTCTGAAGGGCGCCGTAACTAGTGAAATTACTGCGCAAATGAGACTTAACAACTTATGTCTCAAGGTAACGAGCGCAATTGTAGTGCCGCTCAGAATTTTTGGGTTTTCAAAAATCGTGAACGGCACTGCATTGTAATGGGTAGGGTGTATCAATTACCATCAGCTGAACGTGCTGTTCATCTCGTCCCTTATATTCATAAAAATAAAAAAATAAAAAAGAATAAAACTTTTTTGATTGGTTTGTAAATCAGAATGAGTATCAAATTCTTAGAGCTTAATAATAAAAGCAATTAATTAATACAATTTAGTTGTAAAAAGTAGTTGCTATGCTGCTGAATGTCACCAAATGGAGCTAACTCAGTAATAAGTTACACTGGCGTGGCGCCAATGTAGCACTGGTTTCCAGTATCCAGATTGAATCAAAAATGAGGATAGCCTGTACGATTGCGAAACTGAACAGTGTTGCAGTGTTGGTAGGCCCCCAAGATGGACCGATGATCTGTTTAAGATCACCGAAATAGGTTTGATGAGGATAGCGCAGGACCGATTGTCGATCTTTGAGACTTTGTCTATGTGATGATAATGAGACTCATAGAGTATTATTACATTTATTATATATTATAAAGTTTTATATTTAGGTGATTTTTATGGTCACAAGACTCGAAATAAAATATTGCTTGTTAATTCTACTGTTTTAAAATTTACATTATTTTCAGAGTAAATGTCCATCACCGCTCTTCGACAACACTTCCCTCAAAGCCTCGCCTAGTATCGGAATACTGGGTCTCCAAATCTCGAGCGATTGCCAATTTCGTGGTCATCTGGAAGGCAAAGCCAAATTGGCTTCAAAGAAACTGGGCGTCATTAATAGAGCACGGCAATACTTCAAGCCGGCCCACATTCTAGCGCTTTACAAAGCGCAGGTCCGGCCACACATGGAGTATTGCTGTCATCTCTGGTCTGGCGCGCCCCAGTATCAGCTCGATCCATTAGACCGCGTGCAACGCAGAGCAGCTCGAATTGTCGGGGTCCCAGTGCTCTGTGAACGCCTGGATCACTTGGCGTTGCGCAGAGACGTCGCTTCATTGTGTGTCTTCTACCGCATTTATCACGGGGAGTGTTCCGAAAAGCTGTTTAACCTGATTCCTGCCGCCGAATTCCACCTTCGCACGACACGCCACAAGTTAGGATATCATCCTCACCATCTGGACGTGTGGCGGTCCTCCACAGTCCGGTTTTCAAGGAGCTTTCTTCCACGTACTACAAAGCTGTGGAATGAGCTTCCTTGTGCGGTGTTTCCGGGACGATACGCCATGGGTACCTTCAAAAAAAGCACGTACACCTTCCTTAAAGGCCGGCAATGCTCCTGTGATTCCTCTGGTGTTGCAAGAGATTGTGGGCGGCGGTGATCACTTAACAACAAGTGACCCGTACGCTCGTTTGTCCTCCTATTCCATTAAAAAAATGTTTTATTTAAAAAGGCTCTGCTGTTAGTCTGACTAATCAAGTGCAGAGCATCTTGATAAAGGGACAATCTGGGTTTTAATTATAATTGCTATGTGCTTATAGACAGTCTCTCAAAGAAAAATGTAAAGAAATAAATATTATGACTGTTCATTGTCAGTACATTTATGAAAATTTAATATACGCTCACAAAAATCGTCACCTTTTTGCTCTCAATAGTGATTTTCATTATTATAACACTATAAATAAGGGATTGCGTAAATAATTCTAGTAGGTTTCATAATAAGATACATAATAGCTTTAAGCGTAAATGTATACACTTCTATAATAAAGTCCCAGCTTGAGGCATTATCTATAAATAAATTTAAATGTTTAATAAAACAAAATGGCTTTGTCGTAAATCCTATTACTCCACTGCTGAATATCTAAATGATTGGACGGCCTGAAAATCTAAATGATTGTGATGGTTTTATAGCGATAGAAACGTCTGTACAATAATGTATAATTTTATTGAAAAGAGCGCAAAAAAAGAATGCGGGGAGAGTTTCTTGCGCCGTTTCTTCTCTCTCAGGGCGCCATTTGTTTCCGAAATGACATCAAAAAGAATTCTAAAGGAATCAATTTTGAGAAAAGAAATGCCTTTTATGCCTTTTAATTATCATTATATAGAAATTATACCTTACACATCAATTTTAACTTAACTGTTCTTTAATATTGTATGATGTTTTAACACACATTAGCACAATTATGTTACATAATGGTAGCTGAGATACGTGCGCCGTTTCTTCTCTCTCAGAGGAGAATTTTTCAAACTGTAATAAGTAATACCTTAATAGACATAGAAAATAATTTTAATAAATCATTGTTAAATATTTAAATGGCCTTTATGACAATTTGACAGACCAATTCTTAAAGATTCGAGTGAGTATAAATACTAATAATTGTAAAAAAGAAAAAAAAAATCGGTTTTTTCCCTTTACTTGTGCTTTAAACCTTGCTACTCGGCAATTTTTCATGCTTCTAGTTCATTGGGGACTACTATAGGTAGCCTTATATACTTATTGTTTGATTTAGAAGAATGATTTGCTTACGAATTCCAATGACCAACTTGATTCCTGCACGTGGTGTCCAAAATTCGCAACAGATAGACGAACACCAAAGTAATGCAGTAAGGATTTCTTTATTTAGGGGTTCGGAACCTTAAAATTAAACAAATTTTAATGGATCCATTAAAAATGTACTTTATATAAACGTGCGATATTTGCGGTAATCAAACCAATGGGCAATGCATGTTTGACTTTTATACGCAAACTCTGATAACCATGCACCAGATAAGATAGGTAGGTACATCCAATATAAGCTATAATTCCTCATAGATTGAAGTGAATCCCAGACGGCAAGCGCTGGCATCACAATTACGTACACTGTTTACCCTGACACGAGTCAGGGGTGCGCAACAAGTGGACGGGGAATTATTGAATTAGTTTACTAGCAGATATATTGGATTATCAGAGCAGTGTATTTAAAGGAGGGTAATTGGTTAATTATGCTATATGTTTGTTCGTTCATTTGTAGCGCTCTGGAGACCAAAATGAGTGAGCCGTTTTTGACGATTCTTACTTTAATCGGATTGTCTTAATGTTGCGAGTGTCACTAAAGACACAATTCAATATGGAGACAACCTGACACTGTACGTAGTTATTTAATTTAATATCTATAGTAGAAATATACACATTTATAAAAAGGTGTATACGATACATACAAAACTTGGTTGCTCACAAGTTATGAAAAAGTTATAAAATAATTAACATGCCCTTTTGTGCAATGCAGTTTAATAGTGTTATAAGAACTATAAATTAAGCTTTAGAAGATAAGGAAAATTCCATAAATATTGCCAACAACTCTCCATGCGCGATAACTAACTGCAAATTCACTCCAGTGTTCAATGAGAAATGATCCCTGTTAACGAGCACTGCAGAACTTGGTCTGTTACAAAACACTTGTAATTACGCAAAATGTTGGAGCACTCAGTCGGTCGTGCAACTAGTGGTCAGGGAATTGCGAGTTAACTCCCAAATTTATAGCTGAAGGGGACCCCGGAAATATATTTTTTTAAACTTTTAATTTAATTTTAATGGCTACTAACATTCATTTTGACAATTATTATTCCATGCTGCACTGATTTATCTTTTTCCTATTTTATTTACAATTATTTTATGACGTTGCTTTTGAGCATTATTTTTTATTAATTCTTTATTATATATGCGATAAATATAAATATTTGGTCCACGCTTCAACGCGCTTGAACTTCGTAGCTGAAGTTTACTGGTCAATCTGTTATAGCGAATAAATCGTTGTTTTTTCTTTATATTCAACATAATTAAATTTTAAGTCGTTCAACAATAAAGTCAACGACAATCATGTAACATTTTGATAAAAACATTGAATTCATTTCGAGTTGATGCTGCCTGTAACTATACGCAAATTTTTATTTATTAAAAACGATATTAACGATAAAAGTTCAGATATGCTAATGCCATGTACATACTTACACAACACAACATGAAAGGAATGATTATTATTATTATATATAATGTTACACTTTGTGATAAATTCTAATAGTCTGGACTCCTTGCACGTGCGACCATGTTATGTCTATCTTATGCCACGGGCATTTAAAAACGCACTCAGTGCGATTAATATCGTAGTTTGTCTTTATTTCCAACGAACATGAACACAGTGCATATCACCTTTCAGCAGTCTGTACGCAGCATTATATGAGATGTCTGGATGTGTGGCGTTTTCACACTGAATTCTTGTTAAATTCTTCTCAAATACGAGTGCGTACAACCATACTTCCTACCACTGTGTTTTCAAGGTATGAATACATTAAAAACAGCCCCCCTATAAAATTGATGACAGAAAAAAGACACTTGACCCGTGGTATTCTGTATTACCAACGCGTGTTATGTTCAATTAATATATACAATCGCAATCCCAAAACGACTGAAAGTTGATTCTCGGGCTGAGCTCTATATATATCCAAGCTATTTCTATATCATATGGATGTCAGATAAACTTCATTTAAATAATTTTAGAGCAGAAATCGGATATTAAAAGCGCCTGTTAATAAAGCTAATGGAAATCTACGGATCACCCTATTTATCTAACACGGATATGGGATGGTAGATTAATGAAATCGGCGCTCGTACTAAATTAATGTTTTCTCTCTATCGATTGTTTTATTCATTGCAACAATACAGTTTCAAAAAATAATATTCACTTTTAATTTCAATTACAGGCCAAGAATATTAGTTTTGTGGGCGTGACAAGCTACGTCTTACACTCGCAATTAGTAGGACATTTTGTGTTAGTGTGCATGAAATTTTAGTGAGCATGAAGTGAAGAGGTTAATTCTAAACTCAATTTTTTTTGAAGTTATCACAGCTGTCACAGTCTATTTAGATAGACGTTTAAAATATGATCTAATATTATGTCACATTTTTCTTAAAAATAAATGCTCGTACAATGCTTTTATTTATTTTTAGTGTATGGCTAAGACTGTAAATATTTATTTAAAGAGTGGCAATGAGTTACTTCCCACTTATTATTACAGCTCAACTTTTCCGAAATGTTAAAATGTACTGCTAACTAACTACTAACTTTTACATTCATGAGTATAATCTTTTGGTCCAATGATTTTAGAAATAGTTTGAATACGTTCTCCTTCGTACAAGTACACTACCACATACTGATATTTTTAACTAGATATAATTATTGCTGGCACCATATTTCATTTGCTCATTTCGGAACGAACTTGTAACTGTCAGCGTTAACGTCAGTTGTCAAGTTCTCATTTCCACTCCCCGCTTCCTCATCCCTCCTTCCGCACACTTCACGTCGGTAGATCACGCGCTCTCACGCTTGCGCAGCGCTCCGCGACCTACTAACCTCACCAGTGACTAAGTGACCTAAACACCAAACACGACCTAACGATGAAGAAAGGATTTACATAAAGGCCAATTGTTTCCCCCGGGGGCTGGTGAGGACTACTAGCATTTACCAGGTCACCCTCCGTCCCTGTATATCTTTCCTCACCCACACATCCAATTATAATAAAATAACAAAAAATTAAACTGTTTGGCAGCCCTGTCGAATGTTTACAGACTACAGATGTACCGCACGTGTGTCGGCGCGTGCGCAGCTTGGATCGCTAATGTAATTAGCTGTTAAAGAGCAGATACCCTCCACATATCGATATTTCCGCTACAACATTTATAGCCTCATTTTAAATTAACCTAAAATCACCATAATGAATAACGTAAACACGAAAAGTATTCTCAAGTGTATGTTTTGTTGTTGTATGTCAGCGTTTTTTGCGAGAAAAGAAATGTAGATTATGAGCCACGTTAGAACTTGGGTTGTGTAGAGGGCAACACATGATTGAAATCACTTATATAAAAGCTAACCAATTTGTGATTCTAGCGAAGCGTAGCATAGCTTTAAAGTAGGTATATATAAGAATGCAATAGGGTATATGCATCATTTTAAGAAATACTTAAATTTGATTTTTACATCCTAAAAGTTATCAAACACATCAAATTATAGATAAAAACATTCTTATTCAATTAAATAAATATTCTTTTCTGGCAATATATTTCGGCTATTCAAACGCGCCTTTTTTGGACGGGGTTTCTGTGACGTCAGAGTCAATCTCAAGAATCTATATTGTACTAATAAATGTATGGCCGGTTTTTTATGATAATAAGAGATGAGACGAGCAGCACGTTCAGCTGATGGTAATTGATACGCCCTGCCCATGACAATACAGTGCCGCTCAGGATTCTTGAAAAACCCAAAAATTCTGAGTGGCAAGACAATTGCGCTCGTCACCTTGAGACATAAGATGTTAAGTCTCATTTGCCCAGAAACTTCACTAGCTATGGCGCCCTTCAGACCCGAATCACAGTAATATTTAAACATTTCTGCTTCACAGGAGAAATAGGCGCCGTTGTGGTACCGATAATCGAGTCGGCATCCTGTGCAAATGAGCCTTGCACTGGCCGGTTTTTTCCTTCGCTTATACTGCGAACCGACTACTGAACCGATCGCAATTGTTCTTGTACCATTAGATGCTATTTTCTAGTATGATATTTTCGTGATTACTTATCTGGAACAATATTTTTTTTTACTCAGAAATGCCAATAAATTATGAGCTTTATACTAGATTATGAGTGAGACCTTTTTCTTAATAAAAATTATATTTGGTGACTCTACCCGATATGGCCGTGCGCAAAATCAAGACCATATTGACTGACCAGATCAAATGTGATGTAGGCGGTCCCCTTCATGAGTGTACATGAATGACTTGTAACAGTTCTTTACCAGTGGGAGGCTCCTCTGCACAGGATGCCGGCTTGATTATGGGTACCACAACGGCGCCTATTACTGCCGTGAAGTAGTAATGTGTAAGACATTATTGTCTTTTGGTCTGAAGGGCGCCGTAGCTAGTGAAATCACTGTGCAATCGAGACTTTACATCTTATGTCTCAAGGAGACGAGCGCAATTATAGTGCCGCTCAGAATTTTTGCATTTTTCAAGGATCCTGAGCGGCATGGTACATTGTAATCGGCAGGGCTTGCCAAATACCATCATCTGAACGTCCAGCTCATCTCGTCCCTTATTGTCATAAAAAAGAGGTGGTTCAAAATTGTGACCAGCATTACATCTGTCCCAATTAGAACAACCAGGAGCACTCAGCAAGCATGGCATAAGTACTAGTAGATAAGTTTATATGAAAATGCCGCTGCATTTATTCCTTTTATGCCATAAACACACTACGGAGCGCTAAATGAAGCTCGCTTGTATCTTTTGTATAAAACTAGGTCTCAACGTTCTAGTTGGCAACTTGTAACAATATTCAACGTGGAAATAACTAGGAAACTGACAAAGCGTTTCGTTTTCAATATATCATACTAATAGATACGTTGTTTTTAGGGTTCCGTACCCAAACGGCAAAAAACGGAGAATGATAAAACTAAAAAAAATATATGATGTACTTTACCATGCAAACTTCCACCGAAAACTTGGTTTGATCGAGATCTACTAAGTAGATTTTTTTTAAATATGTATAAATTTTTGAAAAAAGATTTTTTGCCTTTGCTAGCATGACACATGATTTCAACCGCTATGAAAGACATTACTATAACCGCTACCATATTTATCTTCTCCTGGTGTCTATGTGGAGATATATCGTGAGCATGGCGTCAAAATATATTAAGGTATACTGACGTCATACATAAGACAATCTCTTCCTCAACTATGATCGCCTTGTACCAAAACACTATAATGCTTCCTATCTCATTTTCTCTGTGAAATCTTATGAATTTATGGGTAAGTATAACAATATTTTCAATTTTGATCCATTTTCAAAATTGATACATGAAAAAAGTGATTTTGATTTGATCAAAATCAACTGAACTGGCAATTTGTGTGATAAGAATACGAAATATAACTTATTGACATATTAAGGTCGCTTTAAATAAAATCATGTAAGTAGCTCAAGGATATGAGACTTATGAATATCAAGTTGTTTTTCTTTTTACATTACCGCCACTTCAGAAAAGGTTGAGCTGAAATGAGAAGAAGTGGCAACCTCATTACCACTCTTTTAAACCAACAACTACAATATAAAATGTAAAGTGATGGAACAAAAATCTATCCTATTCTTTCCAGCGATTGCCAATTCCGCGGCCATCTACAGGGCAAAGTCAAATTGGCTTCGAAGAAACTGGAGGTCATTAATAGAGCACGGCAATACTTCAAGCCGGCCCGATTTCTAGCGCTGTACAAAGCGCAGGTTCTGCCACACATGGAGTATTGCTGTGATCTCTGGTCTGGCGCACCCCAGTATCAGCTCGATCCATCCGCAGAGCTGCTCGAATTGTCGGGGACCCAGTGCTCTGTGAACGGCTGCATCACTTGGCGTTGCGTTGAGACGTCGCTTCATTGCGTGTCTTCTACCGCATTTATCACGGGGAGTTCTCGGAAGAGCTGTTTTACCTGATTCCGCCGAATTCCACCTTCTCACGACATGCCACAAGTTAGAATATCATCCACACCATCTGGATGTGTGGCGGTCCTTCACAGTGCGGTTTTCAAAGAGCTTTCTTCCGCGTTCTACGAAGCTGCAATGAACTTCCTTGTGCGGTTTTTCCGGGATGATACCACATGGGTACCTTCAAAAAAAGCGCGTTCATCTTCCTTAAAAGCCGGCAACGCTCCTGTGATTCCTCTAGTGTTGCAAGAGAATGTAGGTGGCGGTGATCACTTAACATCACACACCCGTACGCTAGTTTGTCCTCCTTTTCCATAAAAATTAAAAAAATATATATTTTTCTATTTGTGCGTAGTTAGTTCCTTGCTGCTTTAGCTTATAATGTACTATAAAGACATCTGGCTAACTCGTCAGACTATAATATAAAAAACAAAAGTGGTAGATATTGTTGTATCGTCTGGCAAATCGTTGTTCCATACTTTGTTTTAAATTGGATTATGACTGTTAAAATAATGAGAAAATGAAATGAAACAATATTATTCTCCTCGACGCTCTATAATGCTATTCACCAAGTGGGAAGCTCCTTTATTATGGATTATGGGTACCACAACGGCGTCTGTTTCTGCCGTGAAGCAGTAATGTGTAAGCATTACTGTGTTTCGCTCTGAAGGGCGCCGTAGCTCATGAAATTACTGGGCAAATGAGACTTGACAACTTATGTCTCAAGCTACGAGCGCAGTTGTAGTGCCGCTCTGAATTTTTGGGTTTTTCAATAATCCTGGGCGGCACTGCATTGTAATGGGCAGGGCGTATCAATTACCATCAGCTGAAAGTCCATCTCATCTCGTCCCTTATTTTCATTAAAAAATGCTATATTTTAATTCTTTAGGTTTACATTGAGTTGTATATCCCTACTAATGTTTTAAATGTGTATGTAAGTTTGTTTGTTACGCTTTCAAGCCTAAACCACTTAACCGATTTTGATGAAATTTATTACAGAGATAGGCAAGAGCTTGGGAAAGGACATAGGCTACTTTTTATCGCGAAGAAAATGCTGGGTTGAAATAGAGGATGGAAATTTGTATGAAACTTCATCATTATCAAATGTAACACCATGAAACTTTGTATTTAGGCACTTTATAAGAAATAAATAAATATTTGTTCTAGCGTTTTAAAAATTTAGACCTGTGTGGGGATGAAAGTTATATAGTTGGTAGCTTCTAAATATGTTTTAACCACAGCAGTTTGTAATGTATTATTTGCAAAGTGAGAACAACAAAAAATAAAAAATGCTGCCCAAAGTAAATATTGCACGTGCACGAAGTCGTGGGTAAAAGTTAGTACTTCTATAAAAATACCAGTAGAAGTAGTTGATGCCCAAAGCAATTTATATTTAATATTAAACCAATTGATAATGTGTGCATTTCACATAAAGAGATTTTCTGGAACGAGGACATATTTTATATTGACGTCATTATTGCCGGAGCCGGCTAGAGGGGGGGAGCGGGGAGGGGTGGATGACGTTATCCAGTGTGAGTAATTTGAATTAAGACTGGGACGACTTACGTCGAGACTTGAGACTACGGCTTCATTGAGCCCGTTTGCACTAAGAAATTTAAGTTTATTAGTTAACTATTGGTTATGGTTACCTTACTCATAGTCCTTCAATATATTGTGCCGACATTTATAGTAATGAGAAAAACGGTTTCTGAAATGCATAAATAGCGTTAATTTAATCTAAGAAATTTAGGTCTCTTTTAAAGATACCTATCACCGCTCTTCTACAACACTTCCCTTACTGCCTCGCCTAGTATCGGAATTCTGGGTCTCGATATCTCGAGCGGTTGCCAATTCCGCGGCCATCTGGAGAGCAAAGCCAAATTGGCTTCGAAGAAACTGGGCGTCAATACTGAAGTATTGCCGTGCTCTATTTATGACGCCCAGCCGGCCAACACTCTACCGCTGTACAAAGCGCAGTCCCGGCCACATATGAAGTATTGCTGTCATCTCTGGTATGGCGCACTCTGGGGTGATACTGGTGTCAGCTCGATCCATTTGACCGCGTGCAACGCAGAGCAGCTTGAATTGTTGGGGACCCACTGCTCTGTGAACTGCTGGATCAATTGGCGTTGTGTAAAGACATCGCTTCATTGTGTGTCCTCCACCGCATTTATCATGGGGAGTGTTCCGAAGAGCTGTTTCACCTGATTCCTGCCGCCTCCTTTGCACGACACGCCACAAGTTTGGATATTATCCCCACCATATGGATGTTCCTCCACAGTGCGGTTTCAAGGAACTTTTTTCCACGTACGACCAAGCTGTGCAATGAGCTTCCTTGTGCGGTGTTTCCGGGACGATACGACATGGGTACCTTCAAAAAAAGCGCATACACCTTCCTTAAAGGCCGGCAACGCTCCTGTGATTCCTCTGGTATTGCAAGAAAATGTGGGCGGCGGTGATCACTTAATACCAGGTGACCCGTACGCTCGTTTGTCCTCCTTTTCCATAAAAAAAATACCTGATTCTATTTTTCATATCTTTTGTATGTATCGGCTCTATGGGTGTATTCTTTGGCTCTTGTCAAGTGTCATTCAATTCAATCGATACAAATCGACATTCAACTACTGCTTTCCGAACAACCATCAAGTGATCAGCTCAACATCACCGCATGTGTCTCTAAGAGGCCGTCCTGATACAACGACTGATGACGGTCAAATTGATCCGTGATTCTGAGAATATGTTACATAACATTATCAAAACTGTGCACGTTATGGATAGCATAACTCTTCATCTTGCATATAGTTCTAAGGGATTCACAAAAAGAACTTTACAATTAATGGTAATCTTTCGATATTTGATGCCATTTTCCTAAATCCGTCGAACGAAATCAGTCTATAAAATCTAATGAACTATATTATTTAGCATTGGAACTTTGGAAGTCGTCTTTTTGTTAAATGTCAAATTTGGCTTTCTAAATAAAAATTATTTCTTGGGAAGTCGCTAGAATTCGACCGAGCCCAATAGATGACTTCATCACATGTGCACAGATTCCTGGTGCCGGATTCGATCAAAACCTGCTGTATGTTATAATTACAAACCGCATTCATGGACCGTGTGACGCCATCAACAACCAATCACTGCACGGTTGTTATATATAAAATTGTTTTAAAAATTGTTCATTCCTCATTCATGGTCATCTCAGTATCGCACATCTGGAGAATAATAATACAATTGACAAACTTTTACACTAATTATCTTGCCCCAAACTAGACAAAGTCTGTACTATGGGTGCGCCACACTTGTATATTTTAAACGCATAAAAAGTCATTTATTATCTCAAAATTGATTCCTTTAGAATTCTTTTTAATGTAACTTCTAACACAACCACCGCTTCGGAAACAAATGCCAATCTGGGTGAGAAGAAATGGTGCAAAACAGTTTTTTTGCGCTCTTTTTAATAAAATATACAATATGTCATGTGGTACTGTCATTGTTATAAAACAATCATAGTCTAAAAAAAAACTGAAATATATGACTCGGTAACGAACATAATTGGTTGTAGGTTATATAGGTATGTATATGTTACACTAATCCTGACAAATCAAACACACGGTCAACAACTACTTTGAAATATATAACTCATATATTTAAGAACGGTTAATTCGAGTTAACCACGAGTTGTGGAACTCGTCCTTCTTATATTCTCTCTGAGCTATGCTCTAGCAAGCGAGATAATAAAACGCATGTACACGATATAAGGTCTATAAAATTTTATTACTTTATTAGTCAATTAAATGTTAGCTAATAGTAAAAGAACTCAGTAGTGCTTTATAATAATTATTTGCTAATTGTATTGATACAGGTACTTAATGCGTTTTATAACTGAGCTGTTAACGCAATTTCGCAAAGATATTCATTACCTAGTAAGAAGAACACATTTGTAGAATGGGTTGGTAATTTTAACGCATATAAAACCGTTACATCTGTAGGTACCAGGTACAATATACACTTATTATTAAAAAAAACGACAATTAAGGCAGCTCATTTACTTTAGTTCACATATTATTCGGTGGCTTTTAACAAACTCATAAAAATAAACCAATTTGTAGGGTCAGCTCGTTCATATTCTACACATTTAAAAAATATATTATAATATGTATAAAGCACTTTGGTCGCGACGGAAAGTGTTACTGAAAATGCACAATTCATTCCAAATACCTAGGTAACACTGAAAATTGTTTTTCGAAGTAATCTCCGTTCCTCTCTACTCATCGTCGCATTCGATGGAACCACTGAGAAAAGCAGGAGGCCCATTCTTCCTCAGGGGTCTCTTCTATGGCATTTTCGTACGCTTTCACCGCATATTCAGGTCTCGTAAAGCGAATAACTCGAATTTTAGCTTTAGTTCTTGGGAATAAATAAAAGTTGCAGGGCACCAGGTCAGGACTGTATGTCGGATGACTCATTACCTTGACACCTGCCATAGTCAAATATTCAACAGTCCGTTTTACGGGGTGAGGATCCTGCTTCGAGGGCGCTGCTGTCGAATTGAAACAGCGATTGACATACCAGTCTGCAGTAACTGTCCTTCCATCTTCTAGCACAACTGTCGCGAAATGACCTTTCCGTCATCTTTTTTCCTTGACTTCTTCCTTTTTTACCTTAGTTAGCCGATCCTAGAAAGGAAACACCCACTGAGCTGATTGTCTTTTGGTTTCGGGTTCGTAGCAATATATCCAACTTTCATCTCCTGTGACGATGACAAATTCAGCATTTGAGTCACCGCCGTTGAACTTATCTAACAATTGGCGACACCAGTCCATGCGAAGGTGTTTCTGGTCGCGAATAAAGTATGGCGATTCCATCTGGTACAAAGCATCCTGACGCCTAAATGTTCTCGTAATATTTTTTGGACTTGACTCATACCAATGCCTAGGCTTGTCCGTATCTGCTGATAGGTCACTCTCTTATCTTCCTCTATCATGCGTCGCACAGCACTGATGTTATTTTCAGTAGTCGCTGTTAAAGGACGTCCCTCACGCGGATCATCATTGAGATTGCTACGTCCACGCTTAAACTCGTTAAACCAATTGTAAATAGTGGCACGAGATGGGGCTTCATAAAGAAATGCTAATCGCAGCCTATCATAGCTTTGTTGTTGAGTAAGCCCACAACGAAAGTCTTAATAAATCATTGACCGAAAAATTTTTCGCGTTAGGTTCATTTTCACGTGTAACAATAGTTTTAAATTTGCCGCCAATTCACAAAAACATGACAAATGAATGCAATATACTACATATTAGGTAACCAAAGAGTTCTTAAATTGAAATTCAAAAAACAAGTTTTCATTAGCAATGTTTATAACTGGCCAGTTCTAAACATTTTCAGTGTTACCTACGTATTTATATCCTTCAATGTTTTCTCATATGAGTGCCAATATTGATAAAATATTCATGAAAATAATAAAGGTTTGACAAGACCCTTTATATGCGAATATCAATATTACTGTATTCGTATTCTGTTGAAGACATTTTTCATCTCTCTGTATTCATCGAGTACCTACATTTACATCGAGGACATCATTCGAGTACAGGTTGATAAAACTAAGTAGTTACCTAATTACAATAAATATTCATATAACGGAATAAAAATGTCTATAGTTACTGAAAATACGTAGATTGCAAAGTAAAATCCTCGATTACATAAATTAAATTTGAAAACAAAAGTTATGACCGATGCGGGACTCGCACCCGCGACGTTTCGCGTTCAGTGCGAGTGCACTTTCCACTGAGCCAACCGTGCGAGTGACGTATCGTTGATAAATCTTCTATGTCTTGTTCAACTCTCAGGTAGCGGCTTTTTTGTTTTCAAATTTAATTATTTATGTAATTAATCCCAGAAGTGATAGTGAAGTGATGAAGAAAATTAACAAATTGTTAAAATCCTCGATGAAAAACATCTAAAAAAACGCGCGATTGAAGTAAAACTTAATTAAGAAACCAACCAAAAACCACTTTGTATAGGGCATTGGTACTGAAAGAAAGTTCTTTGTACATCAACAAAACATATAGGTGTGCCACAAACCTTACTGTTTTAGTATACTAGCAGTTTAAACTAGACTTTGCTACGTAGCGGGCTTCATGAGATATCATGATTTTTATTCTGAAACATGTTTTTAAAACCATTAAATCGTAACGGTTAAAAAAACAATCTGAGTTACCCTCAAGTCGCGCATACAGCAGTTCAACAACTGGATAGCGACTTGTAATCCTACGACTTATAAGGCTCTTCGCACACGGCAGCTACAATATAAAGATGAATATTATAGCCCTTAAAAGACTGAAGTGGAAATGATCTGGTCATTTGGCCAGATCAACAGATCTACGGTGGATGTTGCACAAAGCTAGTCACCAATTTGTCTGGACCATGAGGCAAGAGAGCCAGAGGACGTCCTAAAGAAAACTGGACTCAGAAAGTAAAGTCAAGAACAACCTGGAAATTGTTGGAGGAGGCATAGGCCCTATATGGCTAAATGGTTATAGACCCACCAGGGGCCTTAACTATGTAAATATTATATAAATGTATATTTTATATGTTATGTTAGTTAAGGAAATAAAAGGTCTTTATTATTATTACATTATAGGAGGATACATCTCATTACATCTTTCTATAGAAATCAACAGAAGACCACACACGACTGCAATAATTGCCATTTTCACATTTTCATATCTTAAGATACATAGTGATATGAAAATATACATTGCTATTTCGATCCAATTAAAAATCTCAATACAAAGTCGGGTCGTATACCAATGGAATGAAGGGAAAGATTACCTGTTGTGTATCCCGGAATGTAATAAATAAAAAATAAATTATTTATTGCCATACAAAAATTTACAATAATAAAATGAATAGTTAGGCTACGCGATGAAACAATGGGCAAAAGGAAAAGGCTCAGCTTCACCTGACATGGAATAAGTGTATGTAAGTGTGTGTGTGAGTGTGGGCGTGTGTTTATGTCCGCATACAGAAAAAATCTTTTAGAGAAAGGAATTTCCTGTGGAAGTGGTTCTATTTCTCCGCAGCAAGTTGCTTTTTTAGTGGAGCAAAACGGTAATTTTTTAAAGCACCCGGTACTCGTGTAATGTACAATAATATATATTATAGCTGCCGTGTGCGAAGCCCTTAAGTGTTTATACAAATTTACCAAAACGGAACTGTGAATCATTGAGGTGCAATAAAGACTAGACTCAGAATCGCCTATTGAATATACGTGTACATTAACATATTATACAGATATGAGATAATATTATAACATTCATTCAAATTAACACCATAATTCGTGGTAGTAATGTAAAAAGTCTCTTATATACGTTCATTAGAATTTGATTTATTAGGCGACATTTCACTGGGACACCACAGGGTCCGTAAGCTACCAAACTAGACACCATTCATACACCAGATTCGCCACACCACAGTGAGACCGTATTAAAATGTACCTCGAAACCTACCTACCTAAGAAATGTACCTACTGCTGCATGTAAGTATTAAAAGAAAGTTTAAGAGAAGAAGAAGAGGTGGGTTCATCCTTATTTAGCATTAGCATTTCATTTTTAAATCTCTATCGGGATAATCTGATGACGAATTATCCTAAATTGATGGTCTATTTTGAATTTCGATAATAAACCTTTCTGTATCGAAATTATCCATGGTAATCACAAACAGTGCACACGTGTTTATTTATATATTTGGGCAACTAACAAATTACACTCTTTACATGATTAAATTTAAAATATAATAATAATATGGATAAGAGTTAATTCACTTATAAGCTACCACAGCATTCATAATTTTTACTACGCTTAAAGGACAGTAATTTTAACAATTTACAAACTAAAATCTAAAAATATTGTAATATATAATTTAAAATAAAAATGAAAATGAAAATATGAAACAAGGTTTCTAAGTCACATGTGTAAATTAAGTATTATCTTTTTATATTGAGCAAGCGGAATGAATAAATCAATGTTATGCGATTTGGCCAGCGAGTTATATGACCTACAGAGCCTAGAAATAGTTGCGTTTTGACCCAGATTAGTCCTAGATTGTAGTACTACAAACAACGAATACCTAGGCATTTTTTCTTATTAATTTTGGAGGAACTTTTATTTTGAATTTGGATAGCAAGTATGGAGAATCTATTTTACCGCTAAAAATGTTGTGTTGCATGCAATGAGGTGAGAGCATCACTGGCAGCCGGACTGGCGGCCGAGTGAGTGAGACACCATACAACTCTATAGAAATTAGTGGTGGCACGACCAGCGTGGCAGCCCGACCACTAACATTCTGTGCACGCGTTCAAACTGGTTTCGGAACCAATTTGTTGGTCACCAGGTGAGCAATTCTGTAGAGCTGTATATATATTGTTGGTAGCGGCGACTGGTTGCGCCACCATGTTGTCCCCGGGAAATATAGCCCTGAGTTTGATGATGATGCGAAAGATAGGTACGGTCGCGAACACGAGACAAGAACATTTTGTTTTATCTATTGAAATTTAATTGTTTAGCAAAATGATTAAAAACATCAAGTTACTTACACAATTTTGCTAATTTTAAGGGGGCATATACCTGAAATAAGACCCTCCATCCTTTTTAAGTTTGGATATGCTGTTATTTGGATAGCTTTTCACTGAACACTTTGTCATTGCGTGGCGTTGTATTCAAAGTGCGGTCGAAACACAACTGAATGATAATTTGGATTAGTAATCTAAGTTTTGAGTTTTTAAGACTTCCAAAAGTATACTTTTAGACAAATGATAAATATTTCATAAGTATTTCGGATGGGGAAGCTTTTTTATATGGGGGAATATTAAGAAATAAAAATACAATATTGATAAAATAATATTATGTTAATTTAAACATATCACATTTAATCAACCGCTCATTTTCAGTAATAAAAATAGCATGCATTCACAGCACTTACAAATCAGGAACACAAAAATTATAATTATAATAATGGTGTTAGAATATCTATGGTAAATCATTACAAATGGTAACTTCTAATACCAATTTTACCATTAGAAACTATTATTAATAATAATAAGCAATGAATAAAATTTAGCTAATGAATAATACTAAGTTTTATGCTTTTTGTGCGCTTTGTGATAGTCGCATACTAAAATCTCTCAAACAGAATTTCAAATATTATTGCCCAGTGAACGCATATACAACATGGAAGCATTTCTGTCGCCTTAAAATAATGCAACTAAAACTATTCCGTACTGGGCTGGGCTTAAAAACTGTTTCGGCATCAGTTTTGGTTAGGCGAGGGCGCGATTGAATCCCTGTCAGAAGAGATTTTCAAAACAAAAAAATAAATAAAGGAGGCTCTTTTGTACCGGATGCCGGCTATATCTTGGGTACCACAACGGCGGGTAATGTAATAATATTAATAGTAATGTGTAAACATTATTGTATTTCGGTCTGAAGGGCACCGTAGCTAGTGAATTTACTGGGCAAATGAGACTTAACATCTTATGTCTCAAGGTGACGAGCGCAATTGTAGTGCCGCTCAGAATTTTTGGGTTTTTCAAGTATCCTGAGCGGCACTGCATTGCAATGGGCAGGGCATATCAATTACCATCAGATTAACGTCCTCGAACGTCTCGTCCCTTATTATCATTAAAAAAAACTAAACAAGGATGTTTTAATTAAAAATGCCTTCATGTGTTGTAGGAATCATACGGATCATCATTCACGTGTAAGTACACTAATTACTGAAAAATAAAATAAAACATATTTTATAACAGGGATGGCATTATGCATACTGTAGCAGCACATTTTACTTATGTTTTATTATGCACCTCAAATTTTTTAATAAGTTACAAACATACTTAATTTTAGATTTTGTCTTCTTGTGGGACGGTATATAACAAATAATTGGGGATATGTTCAATTTTGTAGCATGGAAACTAAATAGATAATAGTTTTTGTTCGCAACAGAAAAACTATATTTTCACAAACTGATTTCCATAAAAAAATTCTGTGGTTTGGCGTATCCGTCAACCAATGTGTATATTGAAAGTAAAAAGTGGAAAATTTTTAACATGCGCACATTAGATGACGATAATATTAATCAAACGAATTATAATAATGCTCGTAATAAAATGCGTCATAAAAATAACACTCTTTTTAATATGTATTGAGAGATTACTGCATTGCGATTAATGGTGAAAATTTTTGGCGCTAATAATCAACGGTAGATAGTATACAAGACTGCTTCCATGTATATAATATATACGCATATTATGCGTTCCCTGATATTGCCCCATAAACACTTTGGAGTAATGTTATCTACGGGGCACATTCATCTGCGTGCATTTAATAAAATACTTGAAATTGTGAATAGTATATTATCACTATGAAAAATAACTGTAATATCAAATGCACATATCAGGCATTTACACTTACAACTAGAAAGGCACTTAAGTGTACTTTAATTATCACATCGTGCTTTTAATATAAAAAAATCAAAACTATGTAATAGAACTTATCTGAGATATCGTATTAGAATATAAAAAACAATAATTTAATACTGCAACATCAAACTGAAAAATTTCAGTAAATTTAAATAATAGACTATGAATTGTGGATTTAATCCACGACACGAAAACCCGAATAAAAAAATTTGTAAATACTTAAAACTAGGGCTAATACTAATAAAATATAGAAAATATATTCAAAGGAATGCATTATTAATTTCACAGATGGTGAACGCATGCGATATTTAAAATCGAAGAAACATACTTTGACATAGCTTAGACACCGTAAGTACGGCGAAATTAATTTTCACCTACCCTCGGCCGAACTACTCTCCTCAAATTTAATCTCGCCTTGCAAATAATCTACTGAAGATAACTGCCTCTTAATGATCAAATGCGGAGTTTTACTAACGTGACGCTCCTTTACGAAATTGGGAACTATTTGCTTTTCTTCCATAGTGTACTGAATTATGAATCTTTCGTAAAACAATGCAAGGACAAAATTGCAAGACGCAAGAGCAAGTACAACATACGACATGAGGCTATCTTTGGGCATTTCTAGCTCGAGAAAATGAACTAACCATTGAGCTGGTGAGATCGTTATATAAATGCTTATAGCTATCATCACAAGTACACTCACCATAAACTTCCTATTTGTTACCACTGATCTTCTATATGGAGCGCCATGACTGAAGACAATGGCTAGTATTATATACTGAAACATTGATACGCTAAAAACAGCATAATTCTCAAAACATTTATTAGCTTCTTCGCCTTCATATGTATGCCTGACATACCATGGGAAGTACGATATAGCCAAATAGCTTAAATATTGACCCACAGCTATTAAAAGCATCTGCCCAATGATAGACAGAAGGGGCACAAAGCCCAAGAGTGAGGTCAGGGGGGGTATTTTGCACAATGGACCAGTGTAGGCTTCAGTCATGCCGAAGAAAAACGCAAAATTAACAATCAAAGCCACGTCTATGTAAAGAAACTGGAAGTCTGTTAGATTTGCATCGAAATAGTAGAGGAATGCGACGGAAAGGAATTCTGTCAGCGAGTAGCCTATCATGAACTTAAAGACACCGAAGCTAGTGGTCAAGGCCGCTCGACCTTCACGCAGGAGTCTGGCCACGCAGACGATATCTGGGGTGGTTGAAGTAAACGGCGCGGCGACACTACTTTCAGATGAGGACAACGATACACCCGCATGGGCGGCTCTTAATGCACCGCAGTCGTTGGCGCCATCCCCACACATACCTGAAACCAATATTTTTAAGAAATATATATGTTTATTCTTAATTGCTTGATTCCTTTCGTTCTTAAACTAAGTCAATGTTTTTATTAATTTTATTCATCAACAGGGTATATCTAGAACTCTTAATTGGACGTAATTTCAGAAAAACGTTCCAAACTGCAATCATGTCGAATTTGAGTTAAGAACACAAAACTGGTCACGTGATTCATATTAACGGACTGACCAAAGATGGCAGCCCTACTGTCACTCTTTCAATGAAATCATGTCTTAGTTGCCAAACCCACATGTATGGAATACACTGATATTTATTAAACTTTAAACACGAATTCCTTAAAATTTGATTTTATGGCTTGGAACGTTTTTCAGGATCTACGTCCAATTGATACTCTGCCGATTCACTTTTATTTTAATTTCAATAAAAGAAATAAATAAAAAATTTAAACGAGTGTCATACAATGATTTAAATTCACAATCGTTAACATAAATAACATGTTTTACCAAAAAAATTTTTACCAAATAATTCGTATTTTAAAATAAATACAAATTATAAAAATGTAACAATTCCTCGCTTGTACATACCGACATAGTAACCCATCGCTTGATAGTCGGTGACCAGCTGTTGCTTCTGGTCGGGCGACATGCGGGCGAACACGGCGCCTCGCTCGATCACGCGGAACAGAGACCAAGCGCTCTCACTCTCTCGTAACACCTGAGAGCAATACTTTTATGAGTCTAGTAAATAAACTTATTTATATACTTACAAGTGGTCGCCTAAAACTCATTATTATTTAAAAACCATAATGTATAAAATTTTACGTTATAGAGCAGTCAAAAAGTGATATTTTGATTTCTGTCATTTATGATAAATTAATTAATTCGCTGGTCATCTATTATAACAATAACATAAAATATAATGAATTACGTAGGGAAATTAAATAAAATCATTATAATCTTAATATTAATAAAGTTGTATGCAAAATGAAACATCAAATTAAAATTTTACTAAATAAAATTCATCGTACTAATACACTACTATAATAATGAATATCAATTGAGGTGATGATCTGAGGGTACTCTTAATAACAAAATATTAATTGCTATCGTGATTTATTTTATGTTATTATGTTCTTGGTAACGTAAGCAAAATAAAGACTGCATGCTGAGCCACCTTAATTTGCGGCATATTTAAATCATATCTAAACATTAATATATTTAAGCGTATAAAATGTAACAACTACTGGTAGTCCGATAAATAAATAAACAAAATATTAAATGCATAGTAACGTCACCATGGGGGCATGGGGTAACATTATCTATGTGGCACATTAGTCTACTAAATACATTAGGAGGGTGGGTGCGATCCCTCGATCGCGGATCGACTGGGAATAAATAATTTAAGTTTTAAACCTTGAAAGTTTAGAACTGTGTATATTCTCTCGTTCTTTTATCCACATGTTTCGGAAGTGTGGGTTGCATGTCGAGGCGATTAATTTACCTTCCAGGCATCGCCTGTCATGACGACCTTATAGTTGACGGGCGCCAGTACGGCTTCCACATCGCTGCTCCGTGACTGGTCTTGCTGCCAGGAACCAAGCCCGCTGTCATCGTAGTTTGTGGACGTGCGGAGTGATGAACGCCCTCCCACAGGTACCTGTAAAGGAATATTATTATTCAAGGGCGTACCGAGGTAAAGTCGAGCCTCTCCCTAGAAAATGAAGAAATACTGACAAACCGTAAAGTATTATTAAGTAAGTAGCCAACAGTAGTAGTTAATAAACATAAATAATGTTGATTCTATTGACATGGCAAATTTTTAAGATTGTACTATGAACGGTTGAATCTAGATTTACATTTACCTTAGATATATTTTGGTTTGTCTACGCCTGTTTCGAAGAGCTGTTTGACCTGATTTCTGCCACTGAATTTCATCTTCGACGCGCTAGAAGTTAGGATATCATCCCCACCATCTTACTTTTACTTTTTACCAGTGGGAGCCTCCTTTGCACAGGATGCCGGCTAGATTATGGATACCACAACGGCTCCTATTTCTGCCGTGAAGCAATAATGTTTAAGCATTACTATGAAGTTGGCGCTCTGAAGGGTGCCGTAACTAGTAAAATTACTGGGCAAATGAAACGTAACATTGTATGTCTCAAGGTGACCAGCGCAATTGTAGTGCCGTTCAGATTGTTGGGTTTTCAAGAATTCTGAGCGGCACTAGATTGTTATGGGCAGGGCGTATCAATCGCCATCAGCTGAACGTTCTATTCGTCTCGCCCCTTACTGTCATAAAAAATCTGGATGTCTGGTGTTCCTCTTAGTCATGTGTCATGTCATAGCATACTATGACATGTCATAATATAGTATCATAATCGAACCCGCACCGTTAATTCATGTTAAGTATGTAATTATCGAATGTAATTTTCAATTTCGGGAAAGAGGTCACTCGTCGAATTCAACTCGGATGGGCAGCGTTCGAGAAGCTACGTATAATCTTCTCCTCCCGAATAACACAGTTTCTGAGGACGTATGTTTTTAACTAGTGTGTGTTGCCAGTCATGACAAACGGTATGCAGACGTGGTCGCTAACTAAGGGCCTAATGCGAAAGCTCAAAGGCAATGGAGGGACTCGAAGTTTCCCTGCGAGATCGAATCAGAAATGAGAAGATCCGTAAGAGAACCAACAATATGCCCAAATGATTGCTAAACTGAAGCGGCAATACTGCCCATTGCCGTCTATATATTGTCAAGATCGCCGGAATACGTTGGATGACGATCGTCGTGGAGATCTTTAGGCGAGGCCTTTATCCAGCAGTGGACGTCTTCCGTCTGATGATGAATGTAATTATCAAACTCACCCCATGCAGTGTACTCTCGCAATACAGTCTCGGGCCGGTTTCTTCTTCACTCACACTGATGTGTACGACTCTCTCGCCACTGCCCAGTATACCGCACTCCTTGGCGACACTCACTGCAGTGTGGATATTGTCGCCTGGAATTACATAAGAATAATAATAATTCATTTAAATCTATCATTTTACATATTATGCATTGTCATTAAATTACAATAAGTTTAAATATTTTATCTACACCCATACCTTAATCCTCTATTAAAGATTCTGAAACAGTTAGCTTATTGCCAACATTAAATCACCCAATGTACTAATAACCAATACATCATCATACATACAACATTATTTCATCCACACTGATGATGTAATGTTGTACTGAATTTCATAATAACACTTCTTTGTTTTTTTCCATCCTTTCATGTGCAAAGAGTTTCAACAAACAGCCACATCTTATTGCTCGATGCGTGGTATCTGTATTGTATACATTGTTATTGTCAATGAAGTGACTGTATCGTGTACGTTCACAAAAATCGTCACCTTTTTGCTCTTAAAATGATTAATTCATTATTCATTATTCTAACACTAGAAATAAGGGATTGCTTGTAACTAATAATAGTAGGCTTCATAAGATACATAATAGCTTTAAGAGTAAATGTGTACACTTTTATAATAAAGTCCCAGCCACTGTTCAGGCATTATCTATAAATAAATTTAAATGTTTTATTAAAAAATGACTCTGTCGTAAATCCTACTACTTCACAGCTGAAGATATAAGTGATCTGACAGCCTGAGACTAGATTATGATTATTTTATGGCAATAGCAATGACAGTACAATATTGTATATTTGGTTAAAAAGAGCGCAAAAAAATGCTGGGACACTTTCTCGCGCTTGTTCTTCTCTCTCAGAGCGCCATTTGTTTCCGAAGCGATAGTAGCGTCAAGTATATTAGAAATAACATCAAAAAGAATTCTAAAGGAAACAAATTTGAGAAAATAAATGCCTTTTTACAGTGGAATAATATATAGATCCAATTTATATGTTACCTGTAATCATGACGACATGTATGTTGGCTTCCTTCAGCTCCTGTATGATGGAGGTGGTGGCCGGCTTTAGCCGATTCTCCAATATCACCAGCCCCAGAAACTCAAGATCGCATTCCACCTACACACACAATAAAACTTGAATACACTTGCTCGTAAAATGACCCTTATTACATCGTTCTTAGGGCGATAAATGCGCAAACCGAACTATAAAACACACGTGCAAAACAATATTACACACTTGTGTTAGTATCTAAATGCAATTATATGAGATAAAACAGAGCATTTTCAATTTAACCGGGTAGCACAGTTTTTTGTAACAACAAAGAAGTTTTATGCCGCTGATAAATAATATAGTAATAATAATAATATTGACACACTTTTTACACAAATTATCTTGCCCCAAGTTAAGCATATATAGCCTGTGTTATGGGGTACAAGACAATGATATATTTAATACAATATACTTACTTAAACATACATAAATTCATATAACATACATATATACATTTAAACATCCATGACTCAGAAACAAACATCCATATTCATCATATAAATGCTTGCACTTACCGGGATTCGAACCCGGGACCTCTAGCTTAGTAGGTAAGATCGCTAAGCACTCGGCTATACAGGTCGGCTATATGATATGATTATAACAATTAACAATAATTTGTTATAAAATATTTATATTTTATCACTAGCATTATAATTTTGAAGACGGCTGTGTGTTAGATTTGGCGCCTGAAAACAAAAACTTGCGCGCCATTTTCAGCCTAGAGAAACTCTCTAAGGATAAAAGTGATTCGCTCGATTGTATGAAACGTGCAGTCATTGATAATGTAATTCTGTGTGGTAAATAATTGTAAAAATGTCAAGATTTATTAGTACAAAAAATGAAAAATTGGTAGATTAACCCGGCCTGAATAATAAATAAATGCAGCCCAAAATGCAAACGAAAGCCTTTACACTTGTAAAATCTAGAGAAAAGTACTTGTCTGTCTACGATAGTTTAAAATTTATGTATGTTTGTTTTCCTCGCAAGTGTGTTCAAAACTTGCGTATGAAACTCGTGAACAACTTGCTAACTAGACCCTCGGCTGATTTATAACCTCGACTACGGCTCGGGCTGCAACCCACAGCCTCGTGTATAGTGAGCAACATAGCTTGCAACTTGTATCATAATATACTATTACACACTGACCTGTATAAATACTACTGGACTGGCTTTTCCATATGTTTAACAGTAAATTTTTTGCGCCTATTTGAAGCGCCACTCGCGAGCGTCCAGAGAACTAATTTTGACGTAAAATACAAATGGCTGCGAGAGAAACGTACAATACTCTGAAGTATTTTTGCATTTTGAATTAATTTCGTTCGTTTTCCGTGTGATTTATACTTCAAGAATCAACGTAATAAAGAACACAATTTTTATTGTTTTCCTATCGATGTTTGTTAAGCTGAGGTTGTCAATACTGCTTTTAGTACCGCAGACTCTCGCTATATGGCCATCAGCGCCAAATTGGCGAATATCAAACAGGCACAAAAGCACTTTGACAGCCGCCAGTCCAGTGGTATATAGTAGAGGTCAGTGCTGAGAACACTCCCTCCCACTACTCGGGACCTTGCGTCCCAATTGATCAGATGAACTGAAGCTATATTTATTCCTCAAGAATTGAACATACCTCTTCTCTGTTCATCTTCTCCAACTGTTTGTACGTGACTTGCATAATTCTTGACGACATCGCTATCACCCGGTAGCCTTTCTCAGCGTACATACTCAATACTTCGTTCAGGTTACTCGGCACTGGAAGAAGATACACTCTAATTATAATACCAAAAGTGAAGCCACAATAACATTCAACGGTGGATAAATAGACGTCGATGCCGATATATCGATATCGTTATCGTTACTTCCCTAAATATCTATAAAACTAACTGCTAATCCATAGATTTTTTTCATAAATTCAGGAACAGATTAGTATTTTATATTCACATAGCAAATGACAACTAACAAAGAGTCTAGAGCATCAAAAAGTATACAATTAAAATTTTAATAAAATAAATAAATAATAAAAATGAATAAAACTTTTATTTAGAACAATTTAACAAAGTAATGCAAACAAGTAAAAACGATGATAGCTGCAAAAGTATAAACTGCAGCGCAGCTAACAATAAAGCCACAATTCAAAATAAATAATATTTAATTTAACTATCACAGATCAAAATGTAAGATCGTCAAAACATGGACACGAATCATCATCAAATTCCCAAAGATTTTAAAAATATTTTTATCACAAATATTACAAAACAATGATCAAATGCACCAATAGATTATAATTTTTTTGTTATGGAAGAGAGGACAAACGAGCGTACGGATCACCTGATGTTCTGTGAAGTAATCACCGCCGCCCACATTGTCTTGCAATACCAGAGGAATAACAAAAGCGTAGTCGGCCTTTTAAAAATAATGGTTAAAAAAATTTAAAAGCACGCTTTATATAAAATTCAACTAAAAAAATAGAAAATAAATTTAAATTGAAAATAGTGTAAAAAAATATATTTTATTGTAAAAAAAAAAAGCGTGGGGTGTAGAAGAATTATTATTTTAATAATATCTTAAAAAGCACCCCACGTTTTTTTTACAATTAAATATTATTTTTTTACACTATTTTCAATTTAAATTTATTTTATATTTTTTAGTTGAATTTTATATAAAGCGTGCATTTTAGTTTTTTTTTTAACCATTATTTATTTTTCATTTTTTAGTCAAATTAGTGTAATGTCATCGGTCCTCGATAAATCTACAGAGTTTGAACGAAATCTAGCCGTTTAAAGTGGGTCAAAATCGCGCCCAAAGAAGTCGGTTACAAACATACAAACATACAGATGAAGCTAATATAAAGCGTATAATAAAAAAGCGAACGCGCTCTTTTGAAGTGAGAAAGTGAGAAAGAAAGACCCATGTCGTATCGTCCCGGAAACACCGCACAAGGAAGCTCAATGCACAGCTTTGTCGTACGTGGAAAAAAGTTCCTTGAAAACCGCACTGTGGAGGAACATCCATATGGTGGGGATGATAGCTTTGGCGTGTCGTGCGAAGGTGGAATTCAGCAGCAGGAATCAGTTCAAACAGGTCTTCGGAACACTCCCCGTGATAAATGCGGTAGAAGATACACAATGAAGCGACGTCTCTACGCCATATAAATAAGCCACACTTCAAAATAGTGAACTGACCTGTCTCAGGTATGCAAAGCTTTCGTAACATCTCCGGAGCACCCTTACAATAAATACGAATGACGTCTTCTCCCAACAAACGCACAGCGACGGAAGACCGTTGAAGTGTCGAGACGAACTGGTATTGATGGACTATCCCAACTTCTAGCGGCATCTGAGATGGAAATTATTTATTTATTTTTATACTCCTCTACTTTTTATCAGTAACATAAGTACATACATTATTAATTACAGTGGACCACCGGTGATCCGGCCCCTGTCTAGTCCAGTATCCGCTGTAATCCGACATGGTCTATTATTTATTATGTATTGACAATCTTCGCTAATGCATGATTGAACAAGTTATAACTTGTTACAAAAATAAGGACTCCGTGTCACCTTACATATCAATGAGGCACCAAAACAACCCGGTAAACGTTGTAAATACATAACCCCACGCATACACTTACACTAATACAAGCCGATCGGCCGCCATTGTGAGATCAGTTTGCGTCACAATAAATTTTTGTAAAAATGCCGTCGTGCGTTGTGGAAAAGTGTAAAAACAATAATATAAAAGTATTTGAGGATATATGATTATTTAATGGAGAAAAAAAGAACTGGTATACCCCGTAACCGCACACACTAGCATAAAGGTGCTTCACGTGCTAATATCACGCCGCGGAATCCTTCTTTTTTACTAGTCCGTGACACAACTATGTATTTTTGTGCGAGACGCGTAGGGCATTGTTTGAAGATACCGGTGCGGTCTAGCGTGTGTTCTTTTCTTTCCTGTTTATTCATTGTGTATAACGTATTCGTACCTAATAATATACAACTTAATGATATTAATTTTATAATAAAACGTAGGCTCACTATTGTGTTGTTTATGTTACTAAATAAGACATACAAGATAAAGTATTTGTACTTCAGAGTAAATATCTAATATATAAAATTCTCGTGTCACGGTGTGCGGGACCGAACTCCTCCGAAACGGCTTGACCGATTCTCATGAAATTTTGAGTGCATATTGGGTAGGTCTGAGAATCGGACAACATCTATTTTTCTTTTCCCTAAATGTTAAGGGTTTTTAGGGGTTAGGGCCACACGATTTTTTTTTTTAATTTTTTGACATTTTTTTTAAATTTGTTTGATTTTGAGTCAACATTAAAAAATACATACAACCCTAAATTTTCAACACTCTACGAGCAACCCCTATTTTTGTATCGCGATTTTTAAATTATTCTGTTCCATCCACAAATCCGCTATAGGGTTGCAAGATGGCAATGGATCAATACTTACAATAATTGTAGTATGATAAATTTGGTAGGTCTGAGAATCGGTTGCATCTACTTTTTACACCTCAAATTTTTTTTTATTACTTTATATGGCAATACAACGTTTGCTGAGGCAGCTAGAATACATATAACATATAGAATTTTATCATTGGATCTGTAATTTGTCAAATTACAAGGTACTCTTTTGTAAAAATTTCTGGACTATAAGAGGTCTTAGGCTGTACTTTATAATGCGACAAGTTCGATAGTTCGACACTGCTCTCCAAAATGTTTGTCGGATTACCGGGGGTCCACTGTATTTGAAAAATTCTATACCCTAAGGCCTATAAAAGCATTGTTTACCGTACTATAATGTCGCCAAATAAGTTATTTTGGTGCCACAGACAACTAAATCTAGGTTAAGTATGGTAGGTTCATAGAAATATTAGGTAATACGTAGTACATATTACATACATAATATTTCCATGTTTAAAATTAGAGTAAATATTTTAATTCGAGTTAGTAACTCTTTTGTGTAGAGGCGAAACACGTGTCGAATTGTTTTAAAGACAAATATTGGCGGAATTAACACTAAAGAAAACTTAAATCATTTATATAATTATGGATTTCCGCAAAGTAACGCCTAATTCAATAAATTTTCTTAAACTAAAGAAATCTAAAAGACATTGGTGCACAATCAGCACAACGTCGGGGTACGGGGTGGCAACGCGTGCAGGTTTAGCCGTGTTGGGCCGTCGTAACTCTCCCTATGATAAATAAATATATTTATATTTCCACTGCCAAAGGTAACTCACGTGTAGGTCGTCCACGCTAATGTTGGCAGCACGTCTGGGCTTCACTACCGTCGGGGTGAGCACGTCGTAATTGCTCAGCTCTGGCACATCCGGTTCTTCCAACAGCCAACCGGTCGATTCGAACATCTTCAATAAACACATCAAAAGTCTTATGTTACACCCTTTGATCATTTTTACGTCTAGATAGACTGTGGCAGCTGTGAAAACGGCGATAAAAAATTAAGGTTGACAGTTAAGCTCTATTTTGAGAAATGTAAGCACATTAACACAAAGTGCCATTCATATCGCAAGTTTAAGACGTAGCTTGTCACGCACACTAAACTAATAAACCTGGCCAGTTTTCATCGATTGTCTAGTGCAAGTGGCTCTATCTAGACGTATAAATTATCTAAAGTAACACCAAACAATATGTTATGTTTTTAAAGTGATACCCTCACTTCTAGAAATATTACACAAATAAAATTTGTAAAACAAAATTTTTCAATCAAAAATCAAGTAAATTTCCTAATATGCAAATATTTGGGTTGAGCAGTTTATCAACTGTAAAGTAGATCCTGTAGAGTGTAGATGAAGCCACAACCTGAGAGTTGAACAAAGCAAACAGAATTTTATAACGAGGCGGTACTCGAACGGTTAGCTCAGTTGGTTAGAGCACCGGCACGGAACGCCGGAGACGACCTCCGGCGTTCCGGGCTCGTATCCCGCATCGTTCATAAAAAAATTTTTTTTAAAAAATTTATTTGTGTAAGTAACACCAAGTCAAAGTTTTGTTGAGTCCATTTCTCCGGAATATTTAGAATATAAAGAAGGAACGCATACTATTCCAATCTGTTGCAACTGACAAACACCCATAAGTTAGGTGTGAATTAAATATACCAACTTTAAGAATAAACTCCTTCACATTTTTACTGCGGTGAAATAAAGGTCAGTCTCCTCAATTTTGTACGCTCCACGACCGCTGTATATCCCTCTAGCCAATTGCTGCTCGAATTGTCGGGGACCCAATGCTCTGTGAACGGCTCGATCAAGTGGTGCTTAGAGACGTCGCTTCATTTTGTGTCTTCTATCGCATTTATCATTGGAGTGTGCCACAAGTTAGGATATCATCCCCACCATAGAATAATAACGCTTAGAACGTGAGTAGGCTAAGCGAATTGAAGACGTTTCCCGCCGCGTCAGTGTTATTCTGTCAACTTCCAAGACAAACATAATTAAACATAATTAAAAAAGAAATTTAATTTAAAAAAATAATAGTTAAAAAAAACTAAAAAGCACGCTTTATATAAAATTCAACTAAAAATAGAAAATAAATTTAAATTGAAAATAGTGTAAAAAAAATAATTTTATCGTAAAAAAAAAGCGTGGGGTGTAGAAGAATTATTATTTTAATAATATCTTAAAAAGTTATTTTTATCCTCGTGAACCTCGGATACGATATCCATATTGATTAAATCATAATTTTGCACGGCGACCATCTTAGATTTCAAAAATGATCTCAAACTCGTTCTCTGCACCCTCAAGAAACTCGGATACGATATCCATATAATTGTTGAAATCATAAATTGGCGCGTCGGCTTAAATAATAGTTTTATTAATAATAGCTGGCAGGAGCTCTATCGTCTCGCTTTTTCGTTTCATCGAGTTTCAAATCACAACGATTCTAAACAAGTTTCAATTCAATAAAATAATACATATAATGCAATACATTTATAATTATATATTAATATAAAATAATATGTAATGTTATTGTCACTTCCTATAATAAATAAATTTCTTTCTATTACTACGTGTTGTTTTTATTAAATTATAAATTTATATTTTATTTCTTCTTTCTTATTACATATTATCTAGTATTTCGCACAATTTACCGATTTGTTGAAATGTCTATTCACTTGCAACATTATTTGGCTGTGTGTGTGCGTGTTGGCGAATGTAAGTACGTGACGCTCACGCACACATTAATTATAATATTACTTCTTTAATGACAGGAACTATGAATGAAACTATCGTTATGAGCGTTATTATTCTATGATCCCCACCATCTGGATGTGTGGCAGTCCCCCACAGTGCGGTTTTCACGGAACTTTCTTACACGCACAATAAAGCTGTGGATTGAGCTTCTTTGTGCGGTGTTTCCGGGACAATACGACATGGGTACCTTCAAAAAAAGCGCGTACTCATTCCTTAAAGGCCAGCAACGCTCCGGTGATTCCTCTGGTGATGCAAGAGAACGTAGGCAGCGGTGATCACTTAACACCAGGTGACCAGGTGGTACGTTCGCTTGTCCTCCTTTTCCATAAAAAAAATCAGTTACTCACCTTCAAGTCCAATGGGTCACCAGCCAGTTCTCCATTAAGCAGCGTGAGACTGTGACACGTCGCCATTCCGATCTTAAGCTCGTGCAGGTCATTCATAGATCTGGGATCCCGCTGGGCTCGACCCAGCACCGGTGGTGAGCTTCCGGTGGTGATGGACACCACTCCCCACATATCCAGGCCATCTTCTGTCAGCGTACCCGTCTATAAGTCATTAACTAAGTATTTATTGCATTTTATTTTTCATCCAACGTTTTTGATTCAGTTGTTTGGAGTATATCCGATGAAAAAAACCAGTCTCCATTGATTAGGATAGATTAAAGAACCCATGAACATACTCTTATCAGCTCAATTGTGCTACAGAGTCACAAACGCTCGAATAACGATCAATGGTCTACCCACTGTCCGTTGTTATGAAGATCAAGAGGAAACACTATTCCTCAATAATGGTGGCTAGTAACGCGTGTAAACTACAAATCTCATCAAAACACAGTCAGACGACCCACTGACTTTGACAGCCCTGATGTTAAATCCGGACACTTACGCGTGTTGACGGTGTACAACCGAGCAACAAGATGGTGGCGTGGCGGGTAAAATATAAGTCCTATCAAGTTATTAAGACACAATCAAGCGCTTCATGCTCACGTTGATAGCCCGGCTGTTAAGACAGGACACTTTTTTTTTATGGAATAGAAGGACAAACGAGCGTACGAGTCACCTGGTGTTAAGTGATCACCGCCGCCCACATTCTCTTGTAACACCAGAAGAATCACAACAGCGTTGCCGGCCTTTAAGGAAGGTGTACGCGCTTTTTTTGAAGGTTGGGTACCTGTCGTATCGTCACACACCGCACAAGGAAGCTCATTCCACAGCTTTGTAGTACGAGGAAGAAAGCTCTTTGAAAACCGCACTTTCGCAAAAACGAACAACTGTCATTGCAAAACACATGCAATCAAGCGAGCCACTGACGTTGACAACCCTAGTGTTAAGGCAGGACTCTCGCGTGTATTTCAGTCAACACAAACAACTAACCTTAACAAACACATCCAATCATTCCGGCGCCTATTTCTGCTGTGAAGCACTAATGTGTAAGCATTATTGTGTTTTGGTCTGAAGGGCGCCGTAGCTAGTGGAATTACTGGACAAATGAGACTTTACATCTTATGTCTTAAGGAGACGATCGCAATTGCAGCGCCGCTCAGTATTTTTCAGGGCATATCAATTACCATCAGCTTAAGGTCCTGTTCGTCTTGTCCCTTATTGTCATAAAAAGAAATCAAGCTAGCAGATGCTGTTAACAGACCTAGTATTAAGGCAGTACACTAGCGCCCGTTGCAGTCAAGCGACAGCGTACACGCGGCCAACTGTTTTTAAAGCAACGACCAGCAACCTTATCGAAACACATGCAATCAAGCGAGCCGGTGACGTCGACAGCCCTGGTGTTGAGGCAGGACACTCGCGCCCGTTTCAGTCAAGCGACAGCGTACACGTGGCCAACTGTTTTTACAGCAACGACCAGCAACCTTATCGAAACACATGCAATCAAGCGAGCCGCTGACGTTGACAGCCCTGGTGTTGAGGCAGGACACTCGCGCCCGTTTCAGTCAAGCGACAGCGTACACGCGGCCAACTGTTTTTACAGCAACGACCAGCAACCTTATCGAAACACATGCAATCAAGCGAGCCGCTGACGTTGACAGCCCTGGTGTTGAGGCAGGACACTCGCGCCCGTTTCAGTCAAGCGACAGCGTACACGCGGCCAACTGTTTTTACAGCAACGATTACCAATCTTATCCAAACACATGCAATCCAGCGAGCCCCTGACGTTGACAGCCCTGGTGTTGAGGCAGGACACTCGAGCGCGTTACAGTCAAGAAATAGCGTACAAGCGACCAACTGTTTTTAACAGCAACGGCTACCAACCTTATCAAAACACATACAATCAAGCGAGCCGCTGACGTTGACAGCCCTGGTATTGAGGCAGGACACTCGCGCGCGTTAGTCAAGAAATAGCGTACAAGCGACCAACTGTTTTTAACAGCAACGGCTACCAACCTTATCAAAACACATGCAATCAAGCGAGCCGCTGACGTTGACAGCCCTGGTATTGAGGCAGGACACTCGCGCGCGTTACAGTCAAGAAATAGCGTACAAGCGACCAACTGTTTTTAACAGCAACGGCTACCAACCTTATTAAAACACATGCAATCAAGCGAGCCGCTGACGTTGACAGCCCTGGTATTGAGGCAGGACACTCGCGCGCGTTACAGTCAAGAAATAGCGTACAAGCGACCAACTGTTTTTAACAGCAACGGCTACCAACCTTATCAAAACACATGCAATCAAGCGAGCCGCTGACATTGACAGCCCTGGTATTGAGGCAGGACACTCGCGCGCGTTACAGTCAAGAAATAGCGTACAAGCGACCAACTGTTTTTAACAGCAACGGCTACCAACCTTATCAAAACACATGCAATCAAGCGAGCCGCTGACGTTGACAGCCCTGGTGTTGAGGCAGGACACTCGCGCGCGTTACAGTCAAGAAATAGCGTACAAGCGACCAACTGCTTTTAACAGCAACGGCTACCAACCTTATCAAAACACATACAATCAAGCGAGCCGCTGACGTAGACAGCCCTGGTATTGAGGCAGGACACTCGCGCGCGTTACAGTCAAGAAATAGCGTACAAGCGACCAACTGTTTTTAACAGCAACGGCTACCAACCTTATCAAAACACATGCAATCAAGCGAGCCGCTGACGTTGACAGCCCTGGTATTGAGGCAGGACACTCGCGCGCGTTACAGTCAAGAAATAGCGTACAAGCGACAAACTGTTTTTAACAGCAACGGCTACCAACCTTATCAAAACACATGCAATCAAGCGAGCCGCTGACGTTGACAGCCCTGGTGTTGAGGCAGGACACTCGCGCGCGTTACAGTCAAGAAATAGCGTCCAAGCGACCAACTGTTTTTAACAGCAACGGCTACCAACCTTATCAAAACACATGCAATCAAGCGAGCCGCTGACGTTGACAGCCCTGGTGTTGAGGCAGGACACTCGCGCGCGTTACAGTCAAGAAATAGCGTACAAGCGACCAACTGTTTTTAACAGCAACGGCTACCAACCTTATCAAAACACATACAATCAAGCGAGCCGCTGACGTAGACAGCCCTGGTATTGAGGCAGGACACTCGCGCGCGTTACAGTCAAGAAATAGCGTACAAGCGACCAACTGTTTTTAACAGCAACGGCTACCAACCTTATCAAAACACATGCAATCAAGCGAGCCGCTGACGTTGACAGCCCTGGTATTGAGGCAGGACACTCACGCGCGTTACAGTCAAGAAATAGCGTACAAGCGACAAACTGTTTTTAACAGCAACGGCTACCAACCTTATCAAAACACATGCAATCAAGCGAGCCGCTGACGTTGACAGCCCTGGTGTTGAGGCAGGACACTCGCGCGCGTTACAGTCAAGAAATAGCGTCCAAGCGACCAACTGTTTTTAACAGCAACGGCTACCAACCTTATCAAAACACATGCAATCAAGCGACAGCCCTGGTATTGAGGCAGGACACTCACGCGCGTTACAGTCAAGAAATAGCGTACAAGCGACAAACTGTTTTTAACAGCAACGGCTACCAACCTTATCAAAACACATGCAATCAAGCGAGCCGCTGACGTTGACAGCCCTGGTGTTGAGGCAGGACACTCGCGCGCGTTTCAGTCAAGAAATAGCGTCCAAGCGACCAACTGTTTTTAACAGCAACGGCTACCAACCTTATCAAAACACATGCAATCAAGCGAGCCGCTGACGTTGACAGCCCTGGTGTTGAGGCAGGACACTCGCGCGCGTTACAGTCAAGAAATAGCGTCCAAGCGACCAACTGTTTTTAACAGCAACGGCTACCAACCTTATCAAAACACATGCAATCAAGCGAGCCGCTGACGTTGACAGCCCTGGTGTTGAGGCAGCACACTCGCGCGCGTTTCAGTCAAGAAATAGCGTCCAAGCGACCAACTGTTTTTAACAGCAACGGCTACCAACCTTATCAAAACACATGCAATCAAGCGAGCCGCTGACGTTGACAGCACTGGTGTTGAGGCAGGACACTCGCGCGCGTTTCAGTCAAGAAATAGCGTCCAAGCGACCAACTGTTTTTAACAGCAACGGCTACCAACCTTATCAAAACACATGCAATCAAGCGAGCCGCTGACGTTGACAGCCCTGGTGTTGAGGCAGGACACTCGCGCGCGTTTCAGTCAAGAAATAGCGTCCAAGCGACCAACTGTTTTTAACAGCAACGGCTACCAACCTTATCAAAACACATGCAATCAAGCGACAGCCCTGGTATTGAGGCAGGACACTCACGCGCGTTACAGTCAAGAAATAGCGTACAAGCGACAAACTGTTTTTAACAGCAACGGCTACCAACCTTATCAAAACACATGCAATCAAGCGAGCCGCTGACGTTGACAGCCCTGGTGTTGAGGCAGGACACTCGCGCGCGTTTCAGTCAAGAAATAGCGTACAAGCGACAAACTGTTTTTAACAGCAACGGCTACCAACCTTATCAAAACACATGCAATCAAGCGAGCCGCTGACGTTGACAGCCCTGGTGTTGAGGCAGGACACTCGCGCGCGTTTCAGTCAAGAAATAGCGTCCAAGCGACCAACTGTTTTTAACAGCAACGGCTACCAACCTTATCAAAACACATGCAATCAAGCGAGCCGCTGACGTTGACAGCCCTGGTGTTGAGGCAGGACACTCGCGCGCGTTTCAGTCAAGAAATAGCGTCCAAGCGACCAACTGTTTTTAACAGCAACGGCTACCAACCTTATCAAAACACATGCAATCAAGCGAGCCGCTGACGTTGACAGCACTGGTGTTGAGGCAGGACACTCGCGCGCGTTTCAGTCAAGAAATAGCGTCCAAGCGACCAACTGTTTTTAACAGCAACGGCTACCAACCTTATCAAAACACATGCAATCAAGCGAGCCGCTGACGTTGACAGCCCTGGTGTTGAGGCAGGACACTCGCGCGCGTTTCAGTCAAGAAATAGCGTCCAAGCGACCAACTGTTTTTAACAGCAACGGCTACCAACCTTATCAAAACACATGCAATCAAGCGAGCCGCTGACGTTGACAGCCCTGGTGTTGAGGCAGGACACTCGCGCGCGTTTCAGTCAAGAAATAGCGTCCAAGCGACCAACTGTTTTTAACAGCAACGGCTACCAACCTTATCAAAACACATGCAATCAAGCGAGCCGCTGACGTTGACAGCCCTGGTGTTGAGGCAGGACACTCGCGCGCGTTTCAGTCAAGAAATAGCGTCCAAGCGACCAACTGTTTTTAACAGCAACGGCTACCAACCTTATCAAAACACATGCAATCAAGCGAGCCGCTGACGTTGACAGCCCTGGTGTTGAGGCAGGATACTCGCGCCCGTTTCAGTCGAGCGACGGCGTACAAGCGACCAACTGTCATGGCGGCGGGCAACGCCGGCGGCACGACGATCGTGATTATGTCCAGCGCCTTTATTATTATATCGCGTACTGTTAGCGATCTGTACGCCTGCAATATTAAAAATACGTTTAGGTTTCACTTCCATCAATCACACATTTAAGTTTCGAGAACACAGCGTATTTATTGCCTATATATGTAGATACAGAATTTAACGCCACCTATTCTTTACCTGTAAATATGATTAAAATAATAGTAATCGAAAATTTATTGAATTGGGCTTTATTTTGCGGAAATCCATAATTATCAAAGCTTTCTTGAGTGTAAATTCCGCTTAGATTTGTCTTCTGGCATGAGACAGTCTGAGACCAGAGTGTGGCAAGTCAAAATCTCCTGAGGATGCCTCGTGTAGAGGCGAAACACATATCGAATCGATTAAAGACAAATCTTAACGGAATTCACACTCAAGATAGCTCTCATTTGCATGGTAATTAATCGGACAAATCATACAACATTTTAAGCATCGACCACAAAAATTAATAAAGGGCAAAGTTTCAAATAGCAGATGTTGTAATTATCACCTGACAAACGACGATATGTTATGACCAATGAGCATTCGGTAATCCGCACCGGCTCACTTCAGTTGTTTGACTGAATTGTTTGCATTTCGAAGAATAGAAGCCTACTCGGTTATTAGGTCGCCAGTTTTGTAACAAAAATGATTCTACAAGTTTTAATGAGTGGATTTTTGGTTTTCTATTTGGTTAAGTTCTCGTGACAAACTTCGTCATGCTCCCTTAAATGTCAATGCTTGTGGTGGCGACGTGGGACGGGTCATAAATATGGTCGAAGGAGGCGATGCTCGCCCGTGCGTCATGCTTGTGAACTAGCGCTACTTATGCTGGCAGGATGATGCTGATACCAGACTCTGCTTCATATTTTTACACGTTTTTATTAGCTTCACCTGTATGTTTGTAGATGTTAGATGGCGGTGAATTTATATTTCCATTATAAATTATTAATGCGTGATTTAACTGAGTTAATTATTATAAGAGCTAGTCCGGGGATCTCGGGCTAGCTGAGTTAAGTGAACTTTCAATATAACTAAAATATTTTTATTCGCAAATATTAAAATCCCTTCATTCAATCTAAAAAAAATAACTAAAAAATGAAAAATAAATAGTGGGTTGCAGAAGAATTATTATTTTAATAATATCTTTAATATAATATAATAATATATTTACCAGTGGGAGGCTCCTTTGCACAGGATGCCGGCTAGATTATAGGTACCACAACGGCGCCTATTTCTGCCGTGAATCAGTAATGTGTAAGCATTACTGTGTTTCGGTCTGAAGGGCGCCGTAGCTAGTGAAATTACTGGGCAAATGAGACTTAATATCTTGTCTCAAGGTGACAGGCGCAGTTGTAATGCCGCTCAGAATTTTTGGGGTTTCAAGAATCCTGAACGGCACTGCATTGTAATGGGCAGGGCGTATCAATTACCATCAGCTGAACGGCCTGCTCGTCTTGTCCCTTATTTTCATTAAAAAAAAAGCACCCCACGCTTTTTTTATAATGTAATATATAATATTTTTTACACTATTTTCAATTTAAATTTATTTTCTATTTTTTAGTTGAATTTTATATAAAGCGTGTTCTTTAGTTTTTTAAACTATTATTTATTAAAATTAAAGTTATTATATTTTTTTACATTCGCTAATAAAATAAATTAATTTATTAACGGTGTGTGTGGTGTGGATTGATGCATCTACTGTCCTCAATAACTCTTGTTTTTACGTATTAATTTACATTTACTTTTTTGACTTAATCGGGTAAGTTGTTGAGTATTTGTAGTTTGAGTATTTTTGTTGCATCACTTTACATTTATTGTAGTTGAAATGGTTTGTTTTGTAAAAGATGAAGCTGTAAACATGTTGATTTAAAAGAGTAGCAATGAGTTTCTTGCCACTTCATCTCATTAAAGCTCAACCTTTTGCGAAGTGGCGTTAATTGAAAAAAGAAAACTTGACATTCATTAGTGTATTTTCCTCCTGCACGAATAATGTGATTATGATTTGATTTTTTTTTTATTTAGTCTACAAAACTGACTACAATTGTATGGATTGCAAAGTAATAAGATATACAAAAATACTATTTATCAATTGAGTCTACTGGATGGAGTCATGGCATGCGTGATTAAGTGATACAATAACTACAGCGCAACAAAACACGCTTAACAAACAAGCTTGATAAAAACAGGAGTTATTCTAACAGCCAATAACAAGAATAAAAAAAAAGATTAACAGATTACTTACTTGCTAACTTATCTATGTACTTAATTTATTTTTTATTTTGGTTATATTGTCACAGAAGATATCTATAGCATCTCTGTAATAATTTGCGAAAAATTGCATTCTATATAGCGGACTATGATCACCAAGTTTGGTTCTGCTTTGTGGCAAACAGAAAGTCTTGCAATTATGTAACCGTATTTATACACATAAGTACCTTTAATGCAACAGTATATATAAGTCCCAGTAAAGCGATACAGGCCAGTATAAATATAAATTTATATGAATCTCTGTCAAATTTGAAATCGGCTGGAACCGGGTACAGAATGCTGCGCACGAGTTGACCTTTACTGGTGTTGTACCCCGTACGAAGTACCAGAGCTCTGGAACAAAATAAAATTAAACATTAACTGTTATATAACTATATACATTAACTATTACATGTCGTTGAATAAAACTAAATGACCATAAAATCAACTTATTTGATTTATCGTTACACGTAGCTAATAAGACTACTTAATATGTTCCATCTATACTAGTTAGGTAAAAGTGAGATATGAAAAAATAATTGTAAGTTTTTTATTTCCTTTCAATTTTAGTATAACATATCTTTGCAAAGATTGATCCTTAACAACAACAGTCTATTGGTTCAATAATACAGGGTGTAATTTTATTTCGAAAAATCATTCGGGTCCATTTCCGTCAAAAGTTCAAGAAATTTTAAAAAACTAAATATGCACTTATTGGTTTCTTATAAATCGAGGGCATGACTCCTTTCACGACTTTTCTCTAAGTCTCGTAGTTTCCGACTTGGCCATCACCGCCCTTCTCAAAAAAACCAACCTGTATATATAGCAATGACAGTACAATATTGTTTATTTCATTAAAAAATCGCAAAAAAAAAAATGCTGGGAGAGTTTCTTGCGCCGCTTCTTCTCTCTCAGAGCGCCATTTGTTGCCGAAGCGGTAGTAGTATCTAGTATATTAGAAATGACATTAAAAAGAATTCTAAAGGAATCAATTTTAAGAAAATAAATGCCTTTAATGCCTTTACTGAAGCATTTTGAGAACATGGCCTAAAATATGGTAAAAGGAAAACTACTGTATGAAAATGTTTTGTTATAAAAAATTCAAAGTAATTTCAACTATTTGTTTGTTCTTTTATCCGGTCTACGGATACGAAGTGATAGTGAGGCATACTAAATAATGACAATATAAGGGTTGCATATCAACAGATGTTATAAATTAACCGAATCGGAATTATGACAACATTCCTCACAGTATTCCTCTTCTTTATCGTTGGCACACGTCTACTATTTCCGACAAAAAAATATGTCAGCAATAAAATAAGCTGTACTGTCTATGTGGAAAGAGAACCGTCATAAAATTTGAGGGCGCAACTGTGTTTTTTTAACGTATTTGCTATGCTGACAACTGTTACGTCAACCTGATTCCTGCCGCCGAATTCCACCTTCGCACGACACGCCACAAGTTAGGATATCATCCCCACCATCTGGATGTGTGGCGGTCCTCCACAGTGCGGTTTACAAGGAGCTTTCTCCCTCGTACAAAGCTGTGGAATGAGCTTCCTTGTGCGGTGTTTCCGGGACGATACGACATGGGTACCTTCAAAAATAGCGTACACCTTCCTTAAGGCTGCAACGCTCTTGTGATTCCTCTGGTGTTGCAAGAGAATGTGGCCGGCGGTGATCACTTAACACCAGGTGACCCGTACGCTCGTTTGTCCTCCTATTCCATTAAAAAAAAAATTATAGCGCGACTATGATTCTTGATATTACTACACTTTGTCAAATAAATTGATACAAAATTCTGTATAAATAATACAACCTATTATTGAAAAAGTTGTAAAAATAATTGCAAATAATGGGTAATAATAATAACCCAGGATCTACTCTGGGTTAACAAAATATAAACTTTTTTTTATCCCGAGTAACACGAATTTATATATATTTACTAGCTGACCCAGCAAACGTTGTATTGCCGATATTAAAATCGCGATACAAAAGTAACTGTTGATCGTAGATAGGTGAAAATTTGAAGTTGTATGTATTTTTTAATGCCACATTATAAAAAAATAAAAACAAAAAATTAAAAAAAAAAATTTAAGGGTGAACAACTCTTATTACATAGGGGTATGAAAAATAGATGTTGGCCGATTCTCAAACCTACTCAATATGCTCACAAAATTTTATGAGAATCGGTCAACCCGTTTCGGAGGAGTACGGGAACGAACATTGTGACACGAGAATTTTATATATAAGATTTATTGAGTCACTAATCAGAACCATAAAGTCTGATTCCAAACATTCAGTAGCAGACATGACTGATCCATCTTTGAAGCTACCAGAGAGATACAAATTATTGTTATCGTCTTCTGAACTTGATATACTCGAATCAGTAACATTTATAATAAACTCTTGCATGTCGTCTAATACTCGTAAATGGTCTTGTTCCCAATATTTTTGTTCAACGTGTAATACATGATCACATTCTTTTTGAAAATTTATTGAAGTAGGCGTTACTTTGCGGAAATCCATAATTATACAAATAATTTGAGTTTTCTTTAGTGTTAATTCCGCCAATATTTAAACAATTCGACACATTTTTCGCCTCTACACGAGGCATCCTCAGGACGTGTTGTCTCGCCAAAATCTGGCACGAGACTTCACTTGAGAATGAGTCATTTGCACATTCTTTTTGCCAATGTTCTGCAGTAATATTATCGAAACATTCATTTATATATGGTAGTAGTTGTTTTGCTGATACATTCACATTTTTTCACGCTACTTGTCTTTTTACTAAACTCCAAATAATTTCAATTGCATTTAGGTCGCAGTGATATGGCGGTCGCCTGACAACGGTATGGCCATGTTCTTCAAGTGTTTGATCGATTTTAAATATTGGTTCTCCTTTGTTCCTTTTTACCAAGTTCAGCCTTTTTAAACTGTCTTTCTTGTCATTTCTGTTTGGAGGCTTATTTAAGCGAGTACTGTGATAAGATGCTGTGAGAAGAAGTTGTCAAGCACAATGACAGATGGTTCAGACAGGTTTGGCAAGAGTTTTTCTTTTATCCACTTTGTAAAGTTTTCCCGATTCATCTCATGGTGGTAATCTGCTGAAATACTTTTAGTTTTATATGCAAGTAGGCAAATTTTTATGAATCCATCTCTGCTGCCAGCATGAACTATATACGGACCGCTGTAGTACAGTGGCTGTCCGACACAAAACGCCTACATTGAATGAGTATCTGACTGCCGTGCGTTTGTATACGTCCAGTGATGTGACATCAGTCAAAATTTGATGATATTAGCTCTGAAGTTTATTCATCGCACTATTCACCGCCAAAATGAACAGGTGGTTCTTGCGACGTTGCCGCTCTATTGTCGAGCGCGCACAGTACCGGCCCAGCGCTATTGCCGCACCGCGCGATGTGTATGAAAAAAAAGGTTCATCCGCACTAGCGCACCGCTTCTGTACTCCAACAGGCCGTCAAGAAACTCATAAATTGAAAGCGCACTTAGACCGACAATAGAAACTTTTACTATGTAGTCTAAGTCAACAGTTTTTTCACGCTATCAAACTTAATCAATCACATCGCTTCCCGCCATATGCGGTATGATAGAACTGTATATTATCCGACTAAGTTCTTTGATAATTGTGTTGTGTGTTCTCATAATTTGGTAGCACTATACACAATAACATACGTTTTAATAATTATTTTCATTAAGTAGGTGTTTCGGTGATAGGTAATGTTACAGTCGGTTTTGGTTTGAACTACTGTTCGATTTTTACATCACAAAATGGAACAATGCAGTATTTTTGTAGCAAATACGAAAAGTCTCGAGTTGAACGTTGTGTGTGAACGCCGACTGAATGAAACGTCATTTCGTTAGTAAAAGTAACAAGATTCAAAGCGGTCGAGTTTCTTGGTCTATTTTTTTTTATGTAATAGGAGGGCAAACGAGCGTACGGGTCACCTGTTGTTAAGTGATCACCGCCGCCCACAATCTCTTGCAACATCAGAGGAATCACAGGAGCGTGCCCTCCCCAGAATACGAAGGGCAGCCCGAGCGAGAGTGCTCGGGGAGGGATGCTCCGACTCCGTAGAGCCGGTACCCTCCTGGGGTACTATCTCGTTAAGGACCGCTTTCATAATCTTTCTTGGGGAAGGGGGGATGGCCACCAGTCCTTGACACTAACCCATGCGAAACATATCGGCACTAGGCCGCTACTTCTATTCTTTATTCTATGTCTATTCTCTTTAAATATCTTTGGGTTAATTGATCATCGCCGCCCACATTCTCTTGCAACACCAGAAGAATTACAGGAGCGGTGCTGGCATTTCGTCATATTTTTTTAACCAGTTCGGGAGCCATGCGACCTACCTAGCACTAGTCTCGAAGATGCGGAGTACGAGACTACCAAGATACTAACTTGACAGGTTCGTTGTTGTAGTATCTCGTCTGGATCACCCTGGTACCACAGAACAGGACGTTGGAGTTGTGTTCCTTCAGGCTGAACTGCTTGTCGATTCGCTGTAACGCTGTCTTTGATACCGGCACTGATTCACCTGCAACAAAAAACCGTTATTTTTTGTCAACTATTATAATAGTTGATATTTTCCACTTCAGTAAATTCAAATTTTAAAACGAGATATTATTAAAAATATTAGTTGAGCGATAAAGTTAATATTATTAGTATTGTTAATTTCATTTTATCTTTTCATAGTTTAAATCCTGTGTTTTTATCACATTAAAACAAATATACAAATTCAAATTCAAATATTTTTATTCAAAATAGGATGTGACATCACTTATTGAAAGTCAAAAAAAGTACCACCCATTCCAAAATGAATGACTCAGGCCTGAGAAGAATGGGCGCAACAAACGCAGCGGGCTTTTTTTTTTCATCAAAAATATGTTTTACAATTAAAGTAACAATTACAAAGTAACATTGTACAATTAAACATATTATTTAATAGCCTGAGGGCGGTCGCTCCGTTCCCAATCTGTGGTATCGTTAAGAAAGTCATTTATGTTATAGTAACCTTTACCACACAAACGTTTTTTAACAATTCTTTTGAATAACGTAATACTTTTGTTTTGAACATTTTCTGGGATCCGACGAATTGTTTTTTAAAAACAAATATTGGCGGAATTAACACTAAAGAAAACTTAAATCATTTCTATAATTATGGATTTAAGAAACACGTGTGGAATTGTTTTTTAAAAACAAATATTGGCGGAATAAACACTCAAGAAAACTTAAATCATTTGTATAATTATGGATTTCCGCAAAGTAACGCCTAATTCAATAATTTTTTTCTTTTTTTTACACAGTACATTGTCGATTATTATTAAACAAATTTTTACAGTAAAAAGTATATTAAATTACAACAGTATCCCAAACTCAGTACGTACCTGTCAACATGCTCTCATTGAGTATGGCAGAGCCCGTGAGTAACGCCGCGTCACAGTGCATCATGCAGCCATGCGCTGGTAACACTATGACGTCACCGGGACATAAAGCCTTGCTGTCCACGACGCGACCGCCCCACAGCTGTACTGTGTCGTGCGCGTCCACCGTCGCACGAAGATTCTCTTGGTTCTGAAAAACAAAAATATTTGAAAATCAAAATCTTTTTACTTATCTTGTGACATATTTTTTGATTTCAAAAACGACTGATCCGAGTCCATCAGATTCCGTTCTAAACGAGTATTCATCACCAAACACGAGAAATGCTGAAAAATCTTTTTAGATATGTGTGTTGAAGCGAGGCAGAACAAAAATACGAGATTTAATTTAAGGGTTAAATGGTTAACTTGAAGTATTGTTTTAATTTATCGACACACTCATGATTATCGTCATTAATTATAATTAGGTCACATCACTATCACATTCCTGAACTCTGCATTCAACTCGCACGATATCTGTACACACTCAACCTGATATCTGATAAATGACATTACGCGACATTGACAGGACGCGACGAGCAGGACGTTCAGCTAATGGTAATTGATACGCCCTGCCCATTACAATGCATTGCCTCTCAGGATTCTTGAAAAACCCAAAAATTCTGAGCGGTACTAAAATTGCGCTCGTCATCTGGAGACATTATTTGTTAGGTCTCATTTGAACAGTAATTTCACTAGCTACGGCGTCCTTCAGACCGAAACACAGTAATGATTACACATTTTTGCTCCACGGTAGAAATAGGCGCCGATTGGTACCCATATCTAGCCGGCATCCTATGCAAAGGAGCCTCCCACTGGTAAACTGACATCTCACCTTCTTAGTCTGTATCACAGATGTGGCAACACCGAACGTCGACATGAGCACGACGGCGAGGCAGTAGTAGTAATAAGGCTCCGCCAGCCAAACGGCGATCGTGAACAATTGGAACACGTAGAACGGATTGAACACTTCCAATACTATTAGAGTTAGTACAGACTGCACGGGCACTTTAATCTCGTTCAGGCCGTATATATTAAACCTGAAAAAAAGAGTGTGTGTGTACTTATGTATGCACGCTAGAACTTATTTTTGGCTGAATGAAATGATTTATTCCTCGTGCTATTCTACTTTTTTAGAATGAACAATTTTATTAAAATCTTGCAACGATGGCTTTGACACTTAATTATTGAATAAATGAATACGGCTGTATGGGCTTGGACCCTTTGCCTGTCCTAATAATGGACGAAGAAGCCAAAAAAAATAACAAATGACGCAAACGTCAGAAACATTTAGGAACCAACTTCAACCTGTTACTTTTGTGTTACAGTGACGCGCGCGCATCTTAAAATTTCACTCTCATCTTGTCTTACCCGAAAAGTAGATTATATCGACAACACACACTCACGTCTTGTTCCCGTCGGGGTAGGCAGAGAGAATAGAATGCCATTTGCTTCTATCCTTACAAACCTCACGCGCTTCCTTTACATTCATTACTCTTTTCAAACCTACATGCTCGCCGGTTCCGGGTGTAAAACTTCTTTAGGCGCGACTTGGGAATTACTTACGTCAGATTTTTTTTTTGACGGAAGTAACGCTCAGTACAAAAGTCAATTGAAAGAATTTTATAAGCCCTTATAATTTAGTGGTTTAAAAAAAAGTGTGAGCATGTAATCTTACATAACATAATAATTAACTATAGGAATAATTAGCAGACGCATTAATACATTACATTACATACGGAATAGCCTGTCCAGTGGTATTTATACAGGTTACAAACAATTACCGACGGGAACAGGGCTGTGGGAAATACGATAACTTATGTCGACAAAAGGCTGCATAAAAATTTTTTTTTAGCAAAATAGTATATATAGTATATAATAAAAAGTTACGGTCCTTTGCCCACTTACATTCTAAGTCGCCGACTCGCACTCGGCGGCGCGGATCCGAACGCGTGTAGCCGCGCGCACGTAGTGTTCTCCACGCCCGCAAGTCGAGCCCATTTCGCGCGCGCTTCGTCCCATACGAGACACTGCTTCTTGTGACGAAAGTATCGGAACTCATTCACATCTGAAATCATCTATTTTATACTAGCTATGCTAGTAGAACCAATTGTTTGAACAATTTTATAAATTAATATTTTGTTTTTCTTTGTTAGATAGTCTTCTAAGCACACGAACTTTTTTATATTAGTGTATAATAAAATAAAACTACGTTTAAATAAACCGACTTCATAAACTGAAAAGTATCAAATAACTAAAAGTTTAATTTAATACACCTCTTATGCAAACCTTTGCCTTTAATATTAATAAAATACTATTATTTATATGTGCTACATATTAATAGGTTTTAAGTCAGTGCCAAGCCCTAAACAAAATAAAACTTAATATTATAAACAGCTAACTTACTGTAATTATTAAGGTTATCTGGCCACGCGTGTTTGTCCGCTTGGGTTGTTTTGTTCTAGACGAAGCTATCCCGCTCAAAGTCACGCGTGGCGATTGTAGGTACATTTATTACATTTGGCTTGGCACCGACTTCAATGCTATCAATATGTAGCACATATAAATAATAGTATTTTATTAATATTAAAGGTAAAGGTTTGCATAAGAGGTGTATTAAATTAAACTTTTAGTTATTTGATACTTTTCAGTTATTCAAATCGGTTTTTTTAAACGTAGTTTTATTTTTTATTTTTTACGTTTTAGTGTCAGTTAATAATAATATATAATCAACCTGAATGAAAACTCCAAAAAAAGGCGTACACAGAAAACAATTATGTCATCCAGGTAGACGAAAATTTTCATATAAATATTCATAAAATGAAAACTACTGGGCCAAACTATGTAAAATTTTTATGGGACCAAATGGCATCTACTTCGCATCAAACAAAAGAAGAATTACGTTAATCGGATCATAAATCTCAGAGTAATCGGTGTATGTACATACATTAAAAAACCGATCGAATTGATAACCTCCTCCTTTTTGAAGTCGGTTAAAAAATATAAGCCTATTGAAATACATACTTAAGTCGATACCATCGTCCAAATGGATTGGTGTATGCAGCCCTTCGGCATTTTCAATTTTAGCTTTTTCAGTTTCCACCTCATCTTCGAAACCTTCATTCAATAAACCGCTGAAAAGTGTTACACGTAATTGTGAGAAAACCACATATAGTTATAATTTATATTGGTACTATTACCATTTACATCATAATTACCTTGAATTTGTTATATTCTTGTTCAATATTTTATGTATATAAAAACTTTTACATTTCTTCTGATATGTTTCCTGTAACAACAAATAATATATTTAAAATGGAATAATAATAATAATCCTTAAAATATTCTTGTCCAAAATACCGTAGTGTCTTACGGTACAGAGACGTGGTCGCTAATTACTATGGGCCTTGTGAGGAAGTTCATGGTCGCTCAGAGGGCAATGGAGAGGGCTATGATCGGAGTTTCCCTGCCAGATCGAATCAGAAATGAAGAGAACCAAAGTCACCGGCATAGCCCAAATTATTGCGAAACTGAGCATTGGCAGTGCGCACATAGTTCGACGGACAGATGACCGGTGAGGCAGTAAAGTCCTCGAATGGCGACCACGTACCAGAAGACGTAGTGTTGGTAGGCCCCCACAAGATGGACTGACGATCTAATCAAGATCGCCGGAATAGGTTGGACGAGGGCAGCGCAGGACCGTCTTGGAGAATTTTAGGGGAGGCCTTTGTCCACCAGTGACGTCTTCCGGCTTAAATGATGATGATGACATCTCCTTTTACCTTTTTTTGGTACCATTTTGTTACAATTTTACTCTCATCTTGTACTTCCATCAAATAACCAGAGCATGGGCCATATGCAACATATAAGCACACAGTGAACACTTAGATGTTTGTCCCTGAATTGGCTGTAGGTGATCAACTACCAAGTGAGCCCAAATCTCATCTATCAATGACAGGTACAAAAGAATTGTATAGAAGTATTCGCTACATACTTACAACAACCATAACTTGGTCAGCTATTTGAAAGCAGCTTCGAACAGAAGTCGCATACAGAAGCAACTTTGGCACCCAATGGAAGACCAGAAATGGTAATCCACATGTTATTATAGAGAAGAAATATGTGACATAAGTCCTCCATCTGCTGGTTTTGTATCCAAACACCACCTAAAAAACAAATCAGTACATACTTAGTACCTACTCATTTGTATAGAAAACCTACTGAAACATAATATATTACTAATGAATAATGTTAAGAATTATTAGTATTAGCTATAGGTAGGCTTTGTTGCTTTGGGGCTGTTAGCAACAAAAAAAAACTCCCTAACAGGTCAGTAATAAAAAGGCATTTGATTCCTTTACAATTCTTTTTGATGTCATTTCAAATAACTACTAGATACTACTACCGCTTTGGAAACAAATGGCGCTCTGAGAGAGAAGAAGCGGCGCAAGAAACTCTCTCAGCATTCTTTTTTTGCGCTCTTTTCAATAAAAATATACAATATTGTACAGTCATTTCTATCGCTATAAAATAATTACAATAATTGGACTATTTCATAATCATAGAGCAGTATTAGTAGTTTACCAGCGGGAGGGTCTCTTTGCACAGGATGCCAGCTAGATTATGGGTACCACAATTCCACCTATATATAATATATTATTTATGTTGACTTTCTTACTGATACCACAGATTGGGAATGGAGCGACCACCCTCAGGATATAAATAATAAGTTTTATTGTACAATATTACATTGTAACCTTGTAATATTAAAAAAAAAAAAAAACAAGTCACCCACTGAGTTTGTAGCACCCGTTTTTTTATGTCTGTGGCATACTTTTTTGAAAGGGTGCTTGTTTTTAACTTTGGTATCATATCCTATTTTGAATAAAAATATTCGGATTTGAATATAACTAAAGAGTACAAACAAAAAAAAATGTCGCCATTCCTTAAATAATATTGGTGGAAATATACTCTCACATAATTTGTTAGTATATGTTGCTACTAAATTTAACAATAACATTAATTCAAACACACAAATAAAACTGAAAACAAAATTTTATGAATGTTGCTGGACTCAAACCCGCAACCTCTCCCGTTCTTTGTGAGCGCTCTTTTCAACAGAGCCAACCGTTCGAGTGACATATCGTTTATAACATCTTGTATGTTTTGTTCAACTCACAGGTTCTGGGGGTTATCACTTTAAAAATATAACAAATAATTAATTCAAACAGCAATATCAACCAATTAATACAATACTTTGTTAAGTATATCCCTTACTACTTATCAACCAACTATCCATAATTAGATGAGACATAATATTAAACAATTGTGTATGTGTGATATGTTATCATCTTATGTTGTACAATACACAATAAGCAGATTATGACAATATTTTATCTTAATTGTATAATATATTGCCTATTCATTTCTGAATTACAATAAAGAAATTGTGAAAATGATATTAATGAATAGAGTCACTCATACCAAGACCTTTTTAATCCGAACTCCAAAAGTTTACCCCCTGTTAAGATTCCTGGAGTGTTTGGATAATAGAACAGAGAATCTACAAAGTATTTTTTGAAATAAAACAAACAGTATTTTGAATTTTGAAACATAAGTATTCATCTATAAATGTAACATTTATTAGATTTTTCTAAAGAAATCCAATATTTTAGTATTGTCTCGCAATTTACGGTAAAAGCATTTTGTTCTAGCACGGAATTCTCTTTATGGTCAGCCCATTCAAGGCATGTATTTTGTGAGTATGGTGTTTGCTTTACAATGGTGTTCGGATTATAGGGGTCCTGCTGTACTTAGTTTCCATTCTTTGTTTGGGTGATTGGAGTAAATGCCTACTCAAGCACTGAGAAGCATAACAAATGTTTTAACATGAATAAAAATATTTTATAGTACCTAGGTACCTAATTAGGTAAATTATCTTCTATCTACCGAGTTCTGTATACTTCCACCATACAGCCACACTGACACAGACACATAGTTTCAAATTCAAATTCAAATATTTTTATTCAAAATAGGATCTGACATTATATGGAAATTATTTGTTTGGAAGTGTATCAAACTTTTATTGGTCCAGTACTAGTGTGTTGTCTTATTAATGTATGGGCCAAGCAAACAATCCTGTTTTTTATTTGGTCAGCCAACAGTCAGCTCTAAATTGGTAGGAAATAATTTACAAAAAAGAAAAAATATAAATTAATGAACACCAATAGTGACACACAGTTTCAGTGATACCATGGACTTCAGCACCATTGCATACTCTGCCCTGTCAAGCCGCGCACTACATGCACAACTCTGCAGTTTAAGATGGGACATTATCACAAACCCACTCCACTCACCCTGATGAAAGACCTCCGAATGGTCTGAAACTAGTCTGTACTTACACCAATAAACCACAGCATAAATAAACTTACGATTACTCATGAATCTTTTAAAAATTTAATAAACAAGTATTACAAATACATAAAAACACAGCAGTTCTCAGCTAAGGTGGGCAGAGATTACAGACCAGACAATTCAGACATCTAGCAGAGGTAAGTGGGAAATAGGGTACTGAATGCTCATTGGCCAAGTAATTATTATAGTTTGTAAGGTCAGTAGTAAGGGGCTTCTACCACATGCATCAAAACTTTCCTACAAACTCTTCAGAGTACAATCTGATTGGAAATGTACCCCTAAGCCCACCTTTCCCAATAACAGTCACCTACCCATTATAGTTCAATGAATAATGTTTTTATAGCTTGTTATTTACCTGTTCAAACTCTGGATCTGCATTTATATTCTGACTAGTAAATTCGATGAATATATCATTACGTTCAATTGATCCATACCGTATGAGTGGTTGAATATCGTCCTCTTCGAAGCTCATAATTATAACTTGTGGTGTTACTGTAACACCTTTTAATGTTGAATTTCAATTAAATACTAATTGATTACTATTCCTGTACTTATTACATAATTTTGGGGGCGTTTTGCAGAACAGCTGGTTCAAATAACAATATTATTGTTTACATTTTACCCGCCTATTGTGATATTTAGCACACGTCATGTTTATTGCTCACACTTTTTATAACTTTAGCTAGTTTCATGAACACAATGAAAACATTCATTAATTTTGATTATTGCCATAATAGTTGTTTGAATTGAAATTTGAAATACTTTAATTGCCTCATAGTCGATATTATTCATGTACATAACAAGTACATACTTGATACTACAATAAAAATATTCGACATTTCGTTTCCGCCAAAGATGATGTAAACTAGAATTTAGATGGAAATACCACGTAAAAGTTACCACTCACCACAGATCACTGTCACAATACTCTTCAGACTCTCAACTGTCAAGGACATAGAATAATGTATATAATATTCTAAGGTCATTAAAACTAAAAACTATGTGGAACAGACCTCATTCAACATCCCTTGGTATAGACTTAGTATGACTTAAGTGCTAACGCATGTTTGTCGAGTATCGCCTACTAGTTTGGCCTAGGAAAAACTTGTTTGTCCTAAAATCGGGTTTGGCCAATGACATATCATTATGTATTAGCAACAGTCGTCGTGCAAGGGACTAGCACTCATAATATTTCTATTACCTTCATATTTATATTGTTATGGTTGAGAATCACGGCGGATTAGATGAGCCATTGACATTGTATTTGTCTATTGTTACCTATTATCAGGGAAAAATATAAACATAATGCCACCCCTGAAAAATCCGCCCCAATACTGGAATTTTACTTAAACTTATAGTTTATATAATTTATTTTTAAAACTAAAATAACTAATTTATTGCAGAAACTTTATCAAAAAAAATACTTATTAAATTTCTTTAATTCCAGAAAATAAAAACATCGATTATTATTTTAAATCTCCAAGGAAGTAATTAATTAAATCGTTTTTTTTTTATTAATTTGTACTAAAAGTGCCAAAATGATAATTTACAAATAATGGATAAATTGAATTTCTTGAAATATCAATTAGACCAAAAATTATTAATTAATAGAATTAATCAATTATATTGAGCAATCTTGATAAGACTAAAAAAAAATATTTTTCACTTTCAAAATTTGCTGCCCTAAAAAATTTGCCGCCCTGGGCACTTACACCAACTGCCCCTAGTGTAAGTCCACCGCTGCCTATTATAATATATTACATTATTTTACATACCATTTGACTGTCTTCGTGATTTATATGTTGCTCCATGGATATTGTCATGTTATTAGCTGTTAATCTGTATCTCAAGTCGTCAACTGCAAATAAAAAATAAATAAATAGTGGTAGCCCTTCCCAAAAAGCCACACTAAAATAAATAATATAATCCAAATATAAACGACCCTGTTGCGGAAGAAGTAACGAGCAGCCCAGTCAGTGCTAATTGAAGCTTGCAACGATCCTAGATTGTGCTAGCGGGATAGTCGCAGACTCGAAATAGTATTGTAACAGGTGGCACTAATGTAATACGTGACTGCCAAAGCATCTTTCCTCAAGAATCGTAAACAAATCAGAAACCATAAAGACACTCAAGTCTCTTTGAAGGTTTCATAACATAATATTTACCTCCAGGTTATAAGTCACTTTAAGATTATTATTGCCTAGGTGCAGAAGGTCCGCTACAGTTTGATGATCTAGACTTTGGTCCAGTTGCCAAATATGACTTATATCCCATTCAGGTAAGTTCTATGCCAATAGAAGTTACCTTCGTCAGCAAAGAAAGTAGTAAGTTTAGTATAATTATAATAAAAATCTATCCCTCGGAATCCAAAAGTTTATTATGTATGATATATTTTATAAAAAAAAAACTTTAAAAATACGGTATCGAAACAGCCTTGATTACGGTGCTTGCTCAATATATATATATATATATATATATATATATATATAAACTTAGAGTATTTGTTTTCTAATTTTAATGGAAGACATAGGTGCTAAAGATTGAATGATTTTCTTTTTATACCCGAAACAAATATTTATGCTGTTGAACTATAAAGGACATACACAAACATTATAATTACTTACATAATTACATCAATTATTAATATAGTACATAGTGATATTTACAAAAGCAGTGAATGGGGAGGAAGGAACTAGGGAGAAGAGACATTTAACGAAAGTTGGTCGGGGAATTTAAGCAGGTATAAAATTGTACAAAGAAGGTTGCATGGGAGAATTGAAGAATAAATGATCCACGTTACCCTCGTTCGCCACATTCAAATGCTTATATTATTTTTCCTCTTTGTATTTGTTAATTGACAGTTGTCATTGTCAACTGGAAGATTGTCAAGTTCTCTGTGCCAAATAAAAGATTTGCTTATTGCTTTATAGTGTAAACTAACTGCTTTTAGCTTTGAAGTTTGCTGTGTACACTACTTCAGTTTTGTGAAATTACAAATTTGTTTTGTATTTGTTCTAAATTCTAGGTTTATCTGTTAAAAATATAGTACTATTTTATAAGTGAATTGTTTACACTATTCTAAAATAATAGATAGCCATCGCAAATAAAGTTACTTTAGTCGTAGGTTGAAATTTTTGTATTTCATGTCTTATTCTAACCTCACAGAAATCATTAAAACTTTTTGTTTTATTCTACTACTAAATACTAATAAGTTTCAGTGTTTGTAACATTAGAAGATGCAATATAAGTTAATAGATAGGTCAAACAATCATCCAAATTCCCAATTATGCTTGGATTTCGTCAATATTTGATACCCGATCTTTACCACATAAATCTGCATTTCAGATAATTGGCAAGCATAATGATAATTCCCGTTCGATGTTTTACTTGTGGAAAAGTTATTGGGAATAAGTGGGAGGCATATTTGGGTTTATTACAAGCGGAATACACTGAAGGGTGAGTTTTATTACAATTGTGTAATCAATATAGTGTAATGTATCTTTGTATTTGGGAGGTTTCCAGAAATTATGATAATTATAATATTGATATGTTCTTCAGGCTTGTGGGGTGAACTATATGCTTCTTCAACTCATATGAAATTTAAAATAATTGTTGAAATGTTTTTTTAGGTTATGGCTACTAGGTAGGAAGAATGGGTCGTTTATGTTTTTGACACATTTACACAATTTTTTTTTTTCATCCAAATTAGGTGATCTGTATCAGATTTTCAATGTTCAGATAAAGTGACTAAAAGCTATCAGAGGAATTAATTAATTTGAGCCATTAAAGATATGCATCTATGTTAAATTAAATGTGGCTTAATCCACAAAACTATGATCTCTTTCTCAATTATGTTTATCACACCCACATTACATAACACGGTAATAAGAGCCACAGATTTATGGTTTTTATTTTAACTTCAAATATTACAGAGACAAAGAATTCTTACAAAAATCATAAATGATGGTCGAAATGTTTGAACTTTGTGGTCCTTACATTTCTTATGTTGGATTATTATTATTATTATTATTGATTGAACATTCCTACCATCCAGAATGGCAACAAACAATCCAAACCTGGATGATTGATTTAGGTACAATATACCACTCAATTAACAAAAATGGTGGAGACAATGTATAACTCAAAAAATGAATACACAGACAACATTTATAATATGTATAAATACCATTGTTCAACATGGAGGTCTGCCACTGTCTAGACATAGTTTTCATGCTTCTTCAGTTGACTGAATCAGCATTTTCATACAATTTGTGTGAGTTTTGCTATTCTGGACTGGTAATCCAAATCTACATCCAGTATGTGGCTTAGTGATAGCCAAAGAATCAGTTGATAGATTGTGTGACTTTAAGAAAAATATTTGTGTTTGAACTAACTTGTATCAAGCTTCCTGCTAGATCTTTACCCAGACACAGAATTTTCAACCTACCGACTCTTAGAACCAATATTGGGTTTTACATGCCTCTTCACAGAATATGTTCTTCATTGGATTCTCACATTAATGTCGACCTGTATTACACTCCTCTACTGCTGCATTTAAGACTAAGTTAAAACAACAATTACTGTCCTTACCTTAAACCCTGTATCTTTATTCATTATTATATCCACTAGTATGTCTGTCTGTGTCTTGATTTATATAATATTGTGTATTCACCTAAATATTCTAGTGTTTACTTATCTTAATGTTCTGTTGTCATGTCTGTATATTTGTATTATTTTGTATAATCAGTGAAACTATTCTAGGATATATCCTACATTGTAATTTTTATATAACTTCATCTTTTACTATAGTGATGTATCTGTTTGTTTCCTTAACAAATAAATAAATAAATTTCTCAACAAATTCATCACAATTCCTACTATACTTGTTATGGCATTTCAACTTTTCTCTGTACACAACTATGTAAAGAATAATAATGATCCATGTATTTGATCATTGAATTTATTTTAAAACTTGTGTGTTAATGTATTCTGTTATAAGAAAATTTATTGAAGCAGGCGTTACTTTGCGGAAACCCATAATTATACACATGATTTGAGTTTACTTTAGTGTTAATTCGGCCAATATTTGTCTTTAAATGATATGTTTTCGCCTCTACACAAGGCATCCTCAGGATACGTTGTCTAGCTTAAATCTGGCACGAGATTGATCTCAAATCATTTGCATATACTGTTATATTCTTCCTACTGCGGCTTCTATGGAAGGTATACAACAAGTTAGCCAATGTTATGTTAAAGTAGAGAACCAAGCTTTGAGTATTTGTTTTCTAATTTTAATGGTAGTGATCGGTGCTTAAGATTGAAACACCTGTAAGACTATAAAGGACATACCAAAAATAAAATTACTTAAATTAATAAAAATAAGTACCTAGTGATATTTACAGCTTAATCTTATTCTTTTGTACTGATGTATTTAAAATACTACTTTTTAGTGTGTTAGTTGTCACATGACTCAATTAATCATCAATTATTCATCTACACAAATTAAAATCTAAGTATTTTACTATACGCTTAAAGTCTAGTTTATGAAGCATCATAATTATAATTTACAACGATTTCATAAAGTGTGGAAATAATATTATCATATCATTGTTTGCAAAGGTACAAGCTTAACTCTCGCATGTTTTTATGATGTAGATAATATGAATATAATTTGTATAAAATTGTGTGGTATTGTTGTAATTTTAAAGTAAAATGTTTCCTGTGTAGAAAATCATGATTGTTTAAAGTCAACATTGACTGTATTTTTATTTTTACTTGACTGCAATTATTTGTTTCTTTGTGGAGACGAAAAAGAACATAGATTGTTTATGGTCAGATGGGTATTACACTGGTGGTTCTAGTTTAGGTATCATTGAAGTGCCTGTACCTGTGCGGGAAGCACAGGTTGCCCGCTAGATAGGAACAATAAATTAAAATATTTAAAAAAAATTGCATTTAAAATCACTTATTGAATGTCGAAAACCCATTCGAAATAGTATGTCTATACAAGGGTGTCTGCTCCATTTCCAGTCGGTGGTATCATTAAGAAAATCATTAATGTTATAGTAATGCTTTTAAATTTCATTACATATTTGTTTTGTACATTTTCTGGGATCATGTTGTAAAAGCATATACATCACCCAATAAAAGACTTACAAACTGACTTAACCAAGTAGTGGCCATAACAACTTTATGTTTGTCACAGTTTCTATCAAATTCTTTAATGTGCTTATCAAATCAATGTTTTTATCTATTTAAATTTTTCTCCTTATGATTCTTTAGGACCTAGGTTATAAATAGGGTGAATAGCCTCTTCTGCAGCACAAACATGTTATTAATATCGGCTGCACTGCCCGAAACATAGTTGTTCCTTTTTCTAAACCAGTGAGAGCTTCTTGACACAGGCAGTAGTGTACAAGCACTCTTTGTGTTAAGGTTTGAACAGTACCATAGCAGGGGAAATTGCTGAGCCAAGGAGTCTTAATTCTCTCGGAGTCTCGTTGTAGGATGACGAGTGTATTCGCGTCGGGTGCCCCTCAATATTTTGGTTTTTTTTTAAGAAACCTGAGGAGTACTCTAATGATGATGCCGGCTAGATTATTATTACTGGGTAAATGAGACTTATCATCTTATATCTCAGGGTGACGAGCGCAATTGTGCTGCCGACGCCACTCAGAATTTATGAGTTTTTCATGAATCCTGAGCGGCATTTCATTGTAATGGGCAGGGCGTATCACTTACCATCAGCTGAACGCCCTGCTCGTCTCGTCCCTTATTGTAAAAAAGAGGATGAATCACTTACCATCAGAAGAATCTTGCTCATCTTGCCATCTCTTATAACGATTATTCCGTCACTATTACAGATATAAAAAAACTTTAAACTTATATCAAAAGTACATTACCTAATCAGCAAAATGAAATACTGTTCTTCTAATGAATCTATATATTGGAGTGTTTAATATCAAATATTTTGTACACTTCTAGTTAGATTTTTTAAAAAGTTATTGATGTCATTTGGCTGATTAGGTAACATACTTTCTATATTATCAGTTTAAAGTTTTTAATATCTGTAATAGTTACGAAATAATTGCCTGGTCACACTTAACCATTACACCTGTATATTGTTCAAAACTAGTTCCATTAGTATAATTAATCCCTTTTTTTTATTAAAATAATGGACGAGACGAGCAGGACGTTCAGCTGATGGTAATTGATACGCCCTGCCCATTACAATGCTGTGCCGCTCAGGATACTTGAAAAACTGAAAAATTCGGAGTGGCACTACAACTGCGCTTGTCACCTTGAGACATAAGATGTCAAATCTCATTTCTCTTAGTAATGCTTACACATTACTGCTTCACGGCAGAAATAGGCTGCGTTGTGGTACCCATAATCTAGCCGGCATCCGGTGCAAAGGAGCCTCCCACTTGTATTTTGATATTATTGCAAGTTCATGACCACAGCTCAACTGACTACCATGGCAAGTAGTTGGCAGTTATAACTATGAGTATCTATCTGGTACTTTAATTCTTTGGTAGGTACCTTAATTCAATGCTCCAGAAAGTTAGAAATTGGCTTCATGATTGGAATTCCTTCCTGTTTCATAATCTCCTAAATCAAGAGAAATGTAATTGCTCAACCCCATTGATCTAAGGCCACTTAATTGACCAATGGCCTCTTGTAAAGCTTAAGACTTCTTTACATCCTAATAATTAATCTCAGCAGCTCAAGTGATAAATAATTTATCCAACTTTGTTTTGTTTTAGTGATGCTTTGGACGCACTGGGACTGAAAAGATATTGCTGCCGAAGAATGCTGTTAGGACATGTAGATCTGATTGAGAAGTTACTTAACTATGCCCCATTGGAGAAATAAAACTGAATATATTATATTATAAGTAACTATTAAGAGTAAATTTATGTAAGTAAGATTATTTGAAATAAATTGTGTGAATAAAATGGCTTTTAAATTATCTCTAATCTAGAGACCTATCTACTCTTTACTAAAGTTAATGTTAAATCTCTAAAAATAATAGTAATTTTAGGTAGGTTTGCGGTAATTTATTTTTAAATGGCTTCGAAAAGCAGGTTTCAGTGGGAGGCACGTTTGCACCTTGCCGGCTAGATCACGGGTACCACAACGGCGCCTATTTCTGCAGTGAAGCAGTAATGTGTAAACATTACTGTGTTTCGGTCTAAAGGGCGCCGTAATTACTGGGCAAATGAGACTTGACATTAAGGTGTATTAGACTTGAGACAAGGTGACGAGCGCAGTTGTAGTGGCGCTCAGAATTATAAGTATTTTCAAGAATCCTGAGTGTATATATATTAATGGGCAGGGCGTATCAATTACCATCAGCTGAACGTCCTGCTTGTCTCATCCCTTATTTTCATAAACAAAAAAGGTTCTCAATTTGTGTTTAGGGTTCCATACATTTTAATGAATAACCATTGAATCCTTACCTATAAGATCACTTGTATGTCCTGTACGTTTGTCACAGCAATATTTTCTCCGAATCCAGTAGATCATTTATGTATAGCACCGATGATAACCAACAAACTTCGAAAATACTCAAAGTTTGGCAGTTTAACATGACACTGGCAAATTTGTGGTCTGTTTACCACAAAAGCTACAGTATTAAGAATAGAACTATAAGTACGGTACATTTTCGAATTTATATGACCCAAACAAGAACTCGCGAAATAAAGACATTTGAATTATGGGGGTAAATCAAAAAATGCAAGCTTTATTTGAAAACCAGAGGTAGACAACGTCAGGAGACAACAATGAGAGAGATATTGAGGATAATTATAGGGCGTAACTAAATGTTGTTATTCTAAAAATAAAGCATTTATTAGATAAACTCAAGAAGGTGCAAGATATAGGTAAAATAAGTTATTCAATGGGCCATTGTTAAATTATATATTAGTCTGCAACTTTGTGTTTCATACCTCGTTAACACAGAAAACGTGCGATAGGATAATAGCGTCGTGCCATTACTTCAAATTGCAGAAGATTTGTGTCAACAAAGTGTTAGGTAAGTGCCTAGTCTACGGCGTACTATTATGTATATTATCATTAGTTATAAGGAGAAACAAGATAAATTTATTTTTTTACACTAAGAGGTCGCTACTCAAAATTATCATTTACTTTTCAATAATATTATTGTTTACATGCTCCTCGCGGTATCAAGAACAAATTTGGCATCATTTGTAATCAAAAATAGCCGCTGCGCAAAATTATCGTTGCTTACACATATTTGCAGATCGTTTCTGAGGATCTCGGGGTGGCAGACAACTAATTTCAGATAATTTTTCAATTGTAATTGGGCCACCGCGGAAAATTATCTTTGCAAAATATGGATATCGTATTGAAGGTTCTCGAACGCAGGCGCAGGTCCAAAAAAGATCTCCCTTGCAACCAGTAGAAGAGGAGAGTCGCGTATTCCACGCAAGTCTCTTAACACGTAAGAGTATTTCCGGCTAGAGTTTTGTACTAAATTGTCAGATTCCCATTCCAAAAAAAAATATGAAAAACTTAACTTAGTAGAGAACTACGAACTTTGATTATGTGTAAATTACACATAATCAAATCAAAAAGAATTCTAAAGGAATCAATTTTGAGAAAATAAATGCCTTTTAAACGAGATCCAAAGAGAAAAGATGTCATATTAGTATCTTGAACTTTTACGGCTGTTCCCAATATATTATCTACAGATACTACAAATTACTACCTTCTACTGTCAGTAATTAGTTGTCAATAATCTGAAGCTGTCCCAATATATCCGATAAGTCATTCTTATCGCCTTATATTGGGACGTGTGAATTGCAACTTCCAAATAAACTTCTATCGCTGGTAAACTATACGTCGTCCCATTGACAGACAACGTGTACGGATAAGGTGAGTTACCGTCGATAAGTTTATTGGGACAGAAAAGTCAACCATAGTTACGATTTTTATCTCAAGTAGGCCACAACCGCAGATAGATTGAATATTGGAAACGGCCCTAAGAGAACTGTAGACGTTAAGACTGAACGGAACGGATTGCCTAACTCTACTACTAAACTTACTTAAACTTAACTCTTTTTACGTTTATGGTAGCTACTTAGTTTTCAAGCAACCGGATTTGGTGATGGTTTTGATTTTTTTTTTATGGAAAAGGAGTACAAACGAGCGTACGAGTCACATGGTGTTAAGTAATCATCATCGCCCACATTCTCTTGCAACACCAGAGGAATCACATTCTCAGGAAGGTGTAGGTACGAGCTTTTTTTGAAGGTACCCATGTCGTATCGTCCCGGAAACACCGCACAAGGAAGCTCATTCCACAGCTTTATAGTACGAGGAAGACAGCTCCTTGAAAACCGCACCGTGGACGATTTGTTTGATGACTAGTTACGTGCAGAACACTGGATTCTCTACGGTCTAATTTCGGTCTACGTTGTACACCATCTGTGACCTAGCGTGTTTTTGTTGCCAAGGCAATTTGGCCATGTTTTCTAACCTAATATGGAACTTCGCATTACTGTCACTATGACCTAATATGATCTATTCAAAACCTGCATTCATGAGGTTGAATCCAATTTCCATGACATGACATTATGCTTTTACAAAGTCACACATCACTGCTTTTCTATACAAAACAACCAAGGTTAGCTGTTGTACAAATGTATCCTATTATTAAGCCTTAGCACACCTAAAACGGCAACAGTGCGTATCTTTCGTATGACGAGGGAAATTAGTAAACAGATGATTAATGAATAAATATTCTTCCTGAATTATTACCTTAGTAATTATAAAAAAATGCCGATCGAAGATAAAACTTAGGGCTTTTGATACCTATTACAATTTGAAATTTCATAATGTTTAAAAACAAATTATTAATTTCAATTTATTTTTAAAACTTATTTTCAATAATATATTAATCAAACAAAAACAGTATTTCAACAATGCACAGTATATACACATTAAACTTTTCACTAAATCCATTCAATTTCACTTATAAGATATACACAACACTAATGTTGCACAATACGTCAGCTACAGATACACTGCTATAAGCATTTCGGTGACGCGAACACATGAGATTTTACCAATCCAAAAAGTGTCTAACTATACCTAATAAATAGCGTTGGCGCTATAGTTACGACATTAAATGAACACAAAGACCTACCTGACCTTAATCGTAAAAAAATTATTGTAAAATTACCTATCTAACATTAATCGTAAACAAATAATTCTATAATTTAATTTGTAAATAATAGAAATTTTCAAACAAACAAATTGTAGGTATATTTAGGAAACAAACTTTTAATCACCCTTACGTGGTCGGATAAGACGGCACGAAGTAGGTGTCAGTGCCTACGCTAGCTCGCGGCTACTAGATTTCTTACAGGCTGTTCCGAAATTATATTATTAAAATTGATTTATTTAGGTGAATTATGTATTTTTATTTTTGAATATTTTTTTATGATTACGGTTAAGTAGTTCTACCCGTGTGTTTATTGTCGCCCTTGTAGCGCCAAGCTGTATATGCATTTTTTTAAATTATTTAATCATCGCGTGCGCCAGTTATGAGCATGTCGGTGACGCGATCTCATAAGATTTTCCCCTACCAAAAAGTGCCCAACGCGGCTACAGAAGTTTTCTTTTCAATTATGAGGTATAATCAAGAGAAACAACTGGCCCTCGGAACAGTAATCCTTCACCTATTAAAGGCATTTTTTTTAGAATTGATTTTTTTTAATTTATGGAATAGGAGGACAAACGAGCGTACGGGTCACCTGGTGTTAAGTGATCACCGCCGCCCACATTCTCTTGCAACACCAGAGGAATCACAAGAGCGTTGCCGGCCTTTAAGAAAGGTGTACGCGCTTTTTTTGAAGGTACCCATGTCGTATCGTCCCGGAAACACCGCACAAGGAAGCTCATTCCACAGCATTGTAGTACGCGGAAGAAAGCTCCTTGAAAACCGCACTGATTGATTTCTTTAGAATTCTTTTTGATGTCTTCTCGGCTCATTTTCATTTGATTTTTAACCCTAGATCAAAATTATTTTCGATTAAGATCATCAATGCCCGCCCACATAAAAGTTTTATTTTATTCTGCTTTTAGTATTTATCTATATATTATTATTTTGTTATAGCGGCAACAGAAACACATCAGCTGGGAATATTTCATCTGTCAAACTGTCATGGTTCATGAGATACAGTCTGGTGACAGACGGACGGACAGGACGGATTCTAAGTAGTAGGGTCACGTTTGGGTACGGAACGCTAAAAACGAAGGTCTTTTAAAAATTGTTATGTATATACTGTTTATTGTTGATAATCTGTGGCTTTGAAATACGTCATCTTAGTTTTTATCTTAGATTAAGATTGGTCTCCGCTGCGCTCCAACTAGATACCGCAGTCGTGTAGGTGGGCGTACTCGAGCCAGTCTCGAACAATGTCTCACGTTGACGTGCCACATGTTCTCTTAAACTTTGCTAATAATTGATACTAAAATGCCGGGTTGTGTAGTAAAACTTTGTAAAAATAATACTACAAGAAATAAGAAAGACACTGGGATCACATATCATCAGTATTTTGTATTTTATTAATTTCAATGTAAAATAACACGAAGCGTAGGTATGTTACACAATTTGAAACAGGTGATTGATTGTCGAAATGCCACGCACAGAAGCATTTTTACAAATAGCCAACACGAACTACAATATAAACTAGGTCTAATAAAAAAGCTATTGTTCTTAGATGGTGCCGTATACTAGCGCATCGGAGACCAATCCTTAATCTAAGATTTCTAATTATTCTTGTTATATTATGTAGCGGAATAAGTGGTTAATACTGTCAAAATAGCACATAAACATCTACATACTAGGTTAGAAGATAGGTAACACAATAGATGTTTACTAATAATATATTTATAACGACTTTGCCCTCAATATACAAAGAACATAGACTTAATTGTAATATTATACCTGTTTTATGTTGTAACAGAAACGTATATATTACTAGCTGACCCAGCAAACGTTGTATTGCCATATAAAGTAATAAAAAAATTTTTGGGGTGTAAAAAGTAGATGCAAACCGATTCTCAGACCTACTAAATTTATCGTACTACAATTATTGTAATATTGATCCATTGCCCTCGTGCAACCCGATAGCGGATTTGTGGATGGAACAGAATAATATAAAAATCGCGACACAAAAATAGCGGTTGATCGTAGAGGGTTGAAAATTTAGGTTTGTATGTATTTTTTAATGTTGTATTATAAAAAAATATAACAAAAAATTACGTCCATAAAAATAAAAAATAAATTTTTGGGTACCCTTAACATTTAGCAGGATGAAAAATAGATAGTAGCCGATTCTCAGACCTACTGAATATGCATATAAAATTTGGTAAAAATCAGTAAAGCCGTTTTGGAGGAGTAAGGGAACTAACATCGTGACACGAGATTTTATATATAAGATTAGAAATAGGAATTGCTTGTTTTAGAAGTAAAAACATCTTTAGGTGCTCTGAGAACTTAATTCTGTGGGTATTGAATTCGATTGACCTATCACGCTTGGCAATGCTATTCTCATTGGGGTAAAGTCCGTCTTGAGTCGAAAACTTGGGATCATAAATAGAGCACGGCAATTCTTCAAGCCGGCCCACATTCTAGCGCTCTACACTGGTCCGGGCACATGTTAATTTAGGAGTATTGGTCTCATCTCTGGTCTGACGAAACAGAGTATCAGCTTGAACCATTTGACCGCGTACAATGCAGGGCTGCTCGAATTGTCGAAGATCCAATCCTCTGTTAACCGCTAGTTCACTTATAGTTGCGAAGAACCTCGATTAATTTTGTGTCTTCTACAGTATTTATCACGACAAATGTTTATTTTAAATTACCTCTTTAAATGCTCACATACTCTACTTGTTTCAGACAAAATTGGCAACCCTGCTAGAGTCTATCGAGACATACTTAATAAGTTGAACAAATTGGAATGTTATTGTTACAAGTACCATTCCATTAAGTACATACTTGTTGTTTCCGAAGAAAGCGCAACATCGATCACTAGGTATACTAATTGATAAAGAGATAATTTATTCTATATACTATACGTCATATTATTTTACCATAAATAAAAATGAAATGTCTGCTTTGAATATTAAAACTTGGTGTGGGACGCGACTTGCGTTGACACTCTGGCTCCTTCTCATGTCCAAGTTACGTCAGTTGGTGCTGGGGCTGCTGCTTTAAATGCCGAAGACAGCAAGCGTCGCAAATATGTTGGTCTCAGTGATTCATACATTTTTGTGCCACTTTGTGTAGAGACACTTGGCCCAGGGGAAGGCGAAGAATGTACAAAGCACTATCTTCGCCTCTATAAAGCTACTGGAAAGCGCTGGCAGCTATTTCGTTCAACGGATCAGCCTAGCTATCCAGCTATCCGATGAAATGCTGCCAGTGTTTTTGGTACGCCCCCAAAGATTTCTACGACGATAGGTCCTGTGCTGCCCTCATCCATCGTATTGCGGTGATCTAGACCAGATCGTCGGTCAATCTTGTGGGGGGCCTACCGTATTCCGATATACTGCGTATTCCGGTACGTAGTCGCCATCCGAGGACTTTCATGCCCCAATGGCCATCTGTCCGTTGAACTATGTACCCTGCCCACTGCCACTTCAGTTTCGCAATCATTTGGACTATGTCAGAGACTTCGGTTCTTACGGAGCTCGTCATTTCTGATTCGATCTCGCAGGGAAACTCCGAGTATAGCCCTCTCAATTGCATTATGAGCGACCATGAGTTTTCTCATCAGGCCCATAGCGACCACCTAGATTTCTGCTTAATTCCTTGCAAATAATCAATCATAGATACTATTTTGATTTCAATTTTTTATTAAATTCAAAGAAACTATGCGTGCAACTATGCATAAATGTAGTCTAATTATTTTTATCACATGAAGATTTATCGTAACAGACAAACAACTACAGACAATAAAACACTGTTTTATTGTCTGTAGTTGTTTGTTATGCACAGGGGATTTCCCTAAGTGGGTGTTACCCTTAAATACATAAAGTACGACATAACTGTAGCATACCGAAAAAAAATGTTTGGCATGAGCTGTCAAAAAGAAAATTGCTTTGAGAAGTTTCATTCTGTGCGAATCACAGTTCGAAAATACAATGGCTTTGCAGATTGCACGGCACGGCGTCAGAATAGGCCAATTATAATCCAGGAGGCGTCTCAATACGGTATCCCTGACCAAGTGTTTGCTCCTTCTATGCACAGTTATGGAAACAGGGACAAAAATTTACTAGACACAGGTGTTCTGCGTTCACTTGATAGAATAATTGCGATCTAAAATAACGCAACGACCAGCCAGACAGACTAATGATTATAGGGGGAATCCAGGCCTTATTCCCCTGCTTGCTGTTATTATATATTATTCGTAATATATGACCTTGCTACGTTGCCGTTGCAGTTAGATAGCTAACTATTTATACCTTTTAACAATAACAGCTGTTGTTCCCGATTTGCATGTGGAAATCAAGAATTCTTATTTATCCCGAAAACTAGAGTGCTAGTGCATAAGGCTTGGGCTACTAGCGGCATAAAAGGATGTCAAAATAAATAGTACAATCATGCATCTATAACCGTCAAAAATGTTTGCTGAGGCGAAATCGAAGCATATTGGCGATATATTTGCGCGCTTTCCCTCGGGAAGCCGTGCGACTCGCCAAGCTTTCTCGTGCTTTCTTTTCGGGTCCAACTCAACTCGGGATGGCCAAGACTTATGTATTATATAACCTAACAACTTCCCAAAACCTAGACTTTCAGTAAAGGTACTACCTGAGTACAAGATAACAGATGGTGATGTTGTTGGTATATCTGACTTTGGAAAAAGATTTATCTATACAGATTGGAAAAAGTTCAATCGAAGGGAGAGGCGTTTGTCTTGATACAGCGAAAACTTTCGAAACTGCAGAATCATGCAAATTAGTTGCAAGGTTTTGGACTGATCGTAGTATAAACATTATTATTCATAAAGACCGGCTACGCATCTTTCGACAGACAACACTCTAAGCCTTTAATATAAAAAAGTCAAATGCAAGAGAGTACGTCCATCAGATTTTGATTTTTTCCGCGTCAGTGTATTAGCGGCGGCGGTGATTAGCAATTGACTCGTACGCTCGTTTGTCCTCCTCTTTCATAAAAAGCCCTCCCACCTATATGCTGTACGTAGGTGACGGTTTTTTAGATTCCATCAGGGAAGTCACCTGCAATTACTGCACAAGAACTCATTCCACAATTTGGTTGCATTTGGAAGAAAGTTCCTTGAAAACAGCACTGTGGAAGAACGTCACTCATTCAGTTGGTAAGGATAAAATTCTTCTTAAGGAATAAAGCTATAAATAGCGTGTAGTTGAGATCAGATCAAAACTATTCGGAACTCTCTCCATAAACTGAAACTGAGGTGTATCATTTAGAAATGAGAGCAATATTCAACCAATCTTTGACCAGCACCTGGTAGAGATTAAAGGAATATTGAAATATTGTCTCATAAAATCCAATTTGGGTTGCCTAATTTCGAGACTCAGTTTTCCGATGATAGGCAAGGCATTAGCGGAGAGTGGGAAAAGCCAGGCCATAATGTCAAGACTGTGACTAATAAAGGATCATTATATCTGCCTACCCGTTTGGGATTTCCCCCAGTATTGTGATAGCCTGTTGTCGTAGCAAAAATTTACCAACACGCCATTTGGTAGAGTTTCACAGTAATAAAATTGCACGCCACTTGCAGCGGATACTTCAGTTATCTACCTGGGGGACTAACTGTGTCAAGTGCATACTCAGATCTGGGTCACAGACCTATTTCATAGAAGTGTTGACCTTTTTTTCTAGTGTTAGCTTGTCTCGACGTCTAGTTGGTTCTTCTCTCTTGTACGTTTTGTTATTCTGTTGGTACCACATGAGTCTACCAGTGGGAGGCTCCTTTGCACAGGACGCCGGCTTGATTACGGGTACTACAACGGCGCCTATTTCTGCCGTGAAGCAGTAATGTGTAAACTTTACTGTGTTTCGATCTGAAGGGCGCCGTAGCTAGTGAAATTACTGGGCAGATGAAACTTAACATCTTATGTCTCAAGGTGACGAGCGCAATTGTAGTGCCGCTCAGAATTTTTGGGCTTTTCAAGAATCCTGAGTTACCATCAGCTAAACGTCCTGCTCGTCTCGTCCCGTATTTTCATAAAAATTAAATAAAACGTTTTATGTCATAACTATAGTATACCGAAAAAAAAATGTTTGGCGTGAGCTGTCAAGAAGAAAATTGCTTTGAGATGTTTTATTCTGTGCGAATCACAGTTCACAAAAACGGTTTATATTTACTTATGTTTTTGTATGCTAGTATACGAGTATTGTACCTAATCCATAGTAAAATGTTTATTTTTGACATTCATAAGTGTCATTTTCTTGACTTATGCGAATAAAGTGATTTGATTTGATATGAGATACTCCCCGATTTTAAGTAGACCGTCCGTCGCCTACAGAAGGTTCTTGAGATGATAATATTATATTAATATTATGACGATTGACGGTCACTTTAAGATAATCTGTTAGATTAGTGTGATCTTTGAGTAACATATTTATAAGATTAAAATGATTTTGAACGTTTTATCAGATCAACCATGTACTGATCTGAAGATCTCTTATAAGTGACGAGAAGAGCGAATCCGAATTTAATATATATTTTCAAAATAATTGAATTTGAAATCGAAATCTCTCGTTTTTTTTCTGCTTATAATTATGCCCGGTTTGGTGACTTTTTAGATTTATATGTAAGAATAATTATGAATATTATAATTAAAAATATTAAAATTTGAGCACGGCAATACTTCAAGCCGACCCACATTCTAGCTCTGTACAAAACGCAGGTCCGGCCACATATGGAGTATTGCTGCAATCTCTGGTCTGGCGCACCGCAGTATCAGCTCGATCCATTTGACCCCATGCAACGCAGAGCAGCCCGAATTGTCGCGGACCAATGCTCTGTGAACGGCTGGATCACTTGGCGTTGCGTAGAGACATCGTTTCATTGTGTGTCCTCTACCGCATTTATCACGGGGAGTGTTCCGAAGAGCTGGTTCACCTGATTCCTGCCGCCAAATTACACGTTCGCACGACACGCCACAAGTTAGGATATCATCGTCACCATCTGGATGTGTGGCGGTCCTCCACAGTGCGGTTTTCAAGGAGCTTTCTTCCAAGTACTACAAAGCTGTAGAATGAACTTCCTTGTGCGGTGTTTCCGGGACGATACGACATGGGTACCTTCAAAAAAAGCGCGTACCTTAAATGGTGGCAACGCTCCTGTAATCACAGGTGTAGGCGGCGGTGATCACTTAACACCAGGTGACTCGTACGCTCGTTTATCCATAAAAAAAAAGAAAAAAAATCAAACGAATATTTTTTTTTAATTATTATTAAGTTTGCTAGACTTCTACTGTATTTTGATAGACAGGAAAATGTTAATATTTAAGATGCTTTAAAAATATAGTTCATATAAATTAATTGAATATATCAACAACCGTTAGTCCAATACATTTTCTAAAGGGCCGGCAACGCTCCTGTGATTCCTCTAGTGTTCCGAGAGAATGAGGGCGGCGGTGATCACTACCCGTAATGAGAAGAGAACAAAACTCAGAAAAATGATAGAAAAAGTCTAAGATCATTTATACGTCTAGATAGCTGTGAAAATGTCGAAAAAAACTGAGGTTGACTGTTAACCTCTATTTTGATCATTGCACGCACACTTACACAAAGTGACATACAAATCGCGAGTGTAAGTCGTAGCTTGTCACGCACACCAAACTAATATTCCTGGCCTGTTTTCATCGGTTGTCTAGCACCAAGAGGCTCTAATAAATATATATAGTATAAATTATCTAAGGAAAATTATTGTATCCATTATTTTGAAATGTAAAAGAAAATAAAAAGGCGAAGCTATAATGTACATCTAGAGTAATGTAAATCTTAAACATCGCGTAGTAATCTAGAGCTATTATAAAATTTATTGAATAAGGCGTTACTTTGCGGAAATCCATAACTATACAAATTATTTAAGTTTTCTTTAGTGTTAATTCCGCCAATATTTGTCTTTAAAACAATTCGACACGTGTTTCGCCTCTACACGAGGCATCCTCAGGACGTGTTGTCTCGCCAAAATCTGGCACGAGACTGAATCAAATGAGCCGGAAGCCGTTCTTTTATACCCTCGTCCCATGAAATGACGCGTTGTGATTGGTCGGCTGTTGTGACGTATTACCCCCGGAAGAGACACGTAACAAAGGTGATGGGACTAAATTTGTTTGTTCATTCAACAATGTAAACATAATGTTATTTTTGTGTTTTATTATTTCTAATTGCTCTAACACATTTAAGCGAAATCCTTTTTCACATGTATGCAAAATATTAAAATTATTATTGTTTCCGAGTGAGTGACCTGTATCAATTAAATGTTTCGCGAAGTTTGATTTTTCGGGATGATTATTCGTAAATGCGGCAATATGTTCCTTTAATCTAATTTCGAAATTTCGACCTGTTTGACCTATATATACCCCGTTACAAGTGTCACAACTTAGTTTATAAACGCCGGATTTTTCTGAATTATTTAATCGATCTTTGCCATTACATATTCGACTGACATTGTGATTCGTTCGGAAGGACACATTAATATTGTTTTTCCTAAATATTTTAGCTATTTTATCCGATATTGGACCAATATATGTCAAACTACCCACATATTTAGTATTTGATTGTGGTGGGACGGGATAAAGTTCTGAATTAATTAAACGTTTTTGTTTATTTTTAATTAATTTGTTCACTAACTGTTTTGTATAGCCGTTGGAAACCGCGATTTGGTATATTGTATTAAGTTCTTTCGCGAAGCTGTCACGGGACAGTGGGACTGACATTAATCTGTGAACATAGCAGCGGAAGGCCGCTAGTTTATGTTGTACGGGGTGGCAAGATGACGCGGGAATAGCAATATCTGTATATGACGGCTTTCTATAGATTTTGAATTCTAATTTATTATTTACTCTTGTTAATGTTAAATCCAAAAAATTTAGAGATTGGTTTGATTCGAATTCCAATTTAAACTTTATTTTTGGGTGGATCTTATTAATTTTATTAATGAATAGATTGATTTGACGTTCGGTGCCTGTCCAGCAAATTATTATGTCGTCAACGTATCGGTAATAAAACAGGATATGTGGGTCTCTCACCACGTAATTACACTCAAAATTATCCATAAATATTTCAGCCATAATTGGACTTAATGGTGATCCCATTGCTAATCCTTCCTTTTGGCGATAGAATTGATTTTTGAATTTAAAATAATTTTGTTTCATACATAACCTAGTAAGATTGATGATGTCATCCTTTTCACCGGGATGTATCCTCTGTTTTTCAAAGAGATCATCAAGGATAATTAAAGTTTGTTCATATGGAACATTGGTAAATAAACTATCTACATCGAGAGACAATAATTTGGCATTTGGTGGAAGGTTGGTATTTTTTACTTTATTTATCAAATCTAGACTATTTTTCAAACTATACTGAGGATTGAATAATGATTTGTTTTTTATTATTACGTTAAGTTTTTTGGCAAGGTCGTACGTCGGGGCACCGATATAAGAAACTACTGGACGGACAGGATTATTTTCTTTGTGAATTTTAGGTAAACCGTATAAGATGGGAGGTCGCGGATTCATGGGAACTACGTATTTTAATTTACTTGGAGAAATAAATGACGAATTTTTAATGGACTCTTTTAATTCTGAAGTAAAGTTTTTAGTGGGGTCCGAGTTCAGACGTTCAAAATCGTCGGTTTGTATTATATCATTTACTTTCTGTTCATAATCGTTTTTATTTAGAATAACAATGCAAGTACCTTTATCGGCTTTTGAAATGACTAAATTTTCTTGATTTAATTTATTTTGTAAAGAATTAAAAACATGTTTATCTGAAGTGTTTTGGTTATATGTGGTACACGATGGTTTTTTCAAAAGGGTCGAAATTTGATATCTGACGGCCATATCTTGTTGACTTCTAACACACGCCACTTCTGAATCTACTGCCAATGTATCAAGGGTTTTTTGGTTAAGACCCGGTCTGATATTGTATTTAAGGCCTTTTTGTAGTAATGAAATTTCAGGGGGAGAAAGTTGTGTTGTTGATAGATTTTTGACGCGCGTATAGAATTGGTGGACCGTGTTTTGTGCATCATCGTGATAGGAGTTATTGTTTTGACTATCCCGTAATAGCTGTGTCAATTTTCTAGACTGTATTTGATATTTTTCTTGTACTAGTCTATTGGCTAATTCCCGCGCTTTATTGTCTAAAATGTCAAACTCGATATTATGTAATTTGAATGTCAATTCGCAATATAGCACTCTCAAGTGAAGATACATCCCGGTGAAAAGGATGACATCATCAATCTTACTAGGTTATGTATGAAACAAAATTATTTTAAATTCAAAAATCAATTCTATCGCCAAAAGGAAGGATTAGCAATGGGATCACCATTAAGTCCAATTATGGCTGAAATATTTATGGATAATTTTGAGTGTAATTACGTGGTGAGAGACCCACATATCCTGTTTTATTACCGATACGTTGACGACATAATAATTTGCTGGACAGGCACCGAACGTCAAATCAATCTATTCATTAATAAAATTAATAAGATCCACCCAAAAATAAAGTTTAAATTGGAATTCGAATCAAACCAATCTCTAAATTTTTTGGATTTAACATTAACAAGAGTAAATAATAAATTAGAATTCAAAATCTATAGAAAGCCGTCATATACAGATATTGCTATTCCCGCGTCATCTTGCCACCCCGTACAACATAAACTAGCGGCCTTCCGCTGCTATGTTCACAGATTAATGTCAGTCCCACTGTCCCGTGACAGCTTCGCGAAAGAACTTAATACAATATACCAAATCGCGGTTTCCAACGGCTATACAAAACAGTTAGTGAACAAATTAATTAAAAATAAACAAAAACGTTTAATTAATTCAGAACTTTATCCCGTCCCACCACAATCAAATACTAAATATGTGGGTAGTTTGACATATATTGGTCCAATATCGGATAAAATAGCTAAAATATTTAGGAAAAACAATATTAATGTGTCCTTCCGAACGAATCACAATGTCAGTCGAATATGTAATGGCAAAGATCGATTAAATAATTCAGAAAAATCCGGCGTTTATAAACTAAGTTGTGACACTTGTAACGGGGTATATATAGGTCAAACAGGTCGAAATTTCGAAATTAGATTAAAGGAACATATTGCCGCATTTACGAATAATCATCCCGAAAAATCAAACTTCGCGAAACATTTAATTGATACAGGTCACTCACTCGGAAACAATAATAATTTTAATATTTTGCATACATGTGAAAAAGGATTTCGCTTAAATGTGTTAGAGCAATTAGAAATAATAAAACACAAAAATAACATTATGTTTACATTGTTGAATGAACAAACAAATTTAGTCCCATCACCTTTGTTACGTGTCTCTTCCGGGGGTAATACGTCACAACAGCCGACCAATCACAACGCGTCATTTCATGGGACGAGGGTATAAAAGAACGGCTTCCGGCTCATTTGATTCAGTCTCGTGCCAGATTTTGGCGAGACAACACGTCCTGAGGATGCCTCGTGTAGAGGCGAAACACGTGTCGAATTGTTTTAAAGACAAATATTGGCGGAATTAACACTAAAGAAAACTTAAATAATTTGTACTATTATAAAATCTTATCTTAGTGGGTATTTACTATTTGTGCTATATGAGATGATAACGTCTTCTACTATGGTATTATTTTTACTCGACTCTAAATATTATTTACTTACACATTACTTTATGGCTTGATATACATATATATATCTTAATATATATAAATCTCGTGTCACAATGTTTGTCCTCAATGGACTCCTAAACTAATGAACGGATTTTAATGGTGATTACTTCATGGAGTGCAGTTTGGTCCAACTTGAGAAATAGGGTAGTTTTTATTTCGATTTGGGACCCATAAATATTTTTATTTTCAATATTTGTTTTGTATGGACATATTTTCTATGAGAGAATTTTAACAACAGGGAGCATATTTACGAAATAATTTTTGATGTTTTGAAATATAAAACAGTTGTTTTTTTACTATCTACAGAACAACGTCTGTCGGGGCAGCTAGTAGTATACATATATAGCTGTTAGTACAAGCTTATATTTAATTTGTTTTATCTTAGGTCGTTGATCTCGAATTTGTTCAATGGATATTAATTGTGTTCCTTCTTCTTCACACTAGTCCTGCTTGTGTCGGCGACGTGGAGTGGGTCGTTTCCTTCTTATAAGTTATAGTAAAAGGCATAAAAGGCATTTATTTTCTCAATATTGATTCCTTTAGAATTCATTTTGATGTAATTTCTAATATACTAGATACTACTACCGCTTCGGAAACAAATGGCGCTCTGAGAGAGAAGAAGCGGCGCAATAAACTCTCCCAGCATTCTTTTATTGCGCTCTTTTAATTGCTCACAATTTTTTTATGAAATAAGGCACAAAACGAGGACGTTCAGTCGATGGTAATTGATACGCTCTTCCCATGACAATGCATTTCCGCTCAGGATTCTTGAAAAACGCCAAAAAGTTTGAGCGGCACAACAAATGTGCTCGTCACATTGAGACAAGAAGTTAAGTCTCATTGCCGACTAGACGGAAACACATTAATGTTTACACATTACTGCTTCACGCAAGAAATAGGCGCCGTTGTGGTACCTACCCAATATCTAACCGGCATCCTGTACAAAGGAGCTTCCTACTGGCAAATGCTCGCATAATGCTATTATTTATAGACGGTGTTTGTGGATTGATGCACCTACTGTACTCAATAACTCTTGTGTTTTTAGTTATTAAAGTTACATTTACTTTTTAACTGACTTCAATTCGACTTCTGGAGTCGGTGTCATTCAAGATAGGTCTGTAACTGCATCCATAGTTATAAGTGAGATGTGCTTGTGTCGCACGCGCGACTTGGCGAGGCGAGAGCGAGGCCGCGGCGGGAGGAAACCGATTCCAAAAATAGCAATAAATGTAACTACATTATATTTTCATAATAATTTGATTGACTTTTAGCTAGTCTATACTTTTATTAAGGAATTTTATTAAGAAGAACTCTAAAAATAAGTTGATTAATAAGTTGTAGAAGAATACGCATTTTTTTTTCTTTTTAGTGCATCTTATACTGTTGTGAACTTGCTAAGTATTCCGTGAACCGCATTAACATTTTCACACAAAGATAGAAACTATCAATAAATTTAGGGGGTTCTAAATACTTAGAACTGAAAATGGATAGTTATTTAAAAATGATATTGAGGTTCTAATATCATTTTTTTCTAAGCTGAATAGTTTGCACGAGAGACACTTCCAAAGTGGTGAAATGTGTCCCCTCCCCCCACCCCCCGTAACTTCTAAAATAAGAGAATGATATAAGTAATAAAAAAATATATAATGTACATTACCATGCGAACTTTTATGTTAATTGCTGCTACGGAACCCTTCATGGGCGAGTCCACTTGGTCGCTTTTTTGTTAATTTTTTTTATTATACCACTTTATTTATTTTCATAAAATTTTTTTCGTCTCATTAACAGGCGCTAGTCCAAATCCGTTTGCCAATCAAGTGTCTCGTATACCTACGTATATGCTAGAGAAGGTACCTAGAACCTGGCCGGTCTTAGATATAATTTAATAAGGTTTTATTGTTAGGTTCAGACAAGCTATTGAGCTCGGTAAGTATAGTTTTTAATTACCTTATGACCTTATTGATAATTAGTGTTAATGTCTTCTATCACTATCTGTTTCCGACATAGTTCTTAATTGCAAGCTTTAAATTGGAGTTTGTGTTGTTTTACTTATAAAACTGGGTAACCTTCTTTGAAGTGTTGTCTTAATGATAAAGTAGTATTGTGGTAACCTTCACACGGATCCATTTCATTCAGGATGAACTACAACATGCGTTTTTTTTATTTAAAAAGAAGGACAAACGAGCGTATCTGGTGTTAAGTGATCACCGCCGCCCACATTCTCTTGCAACACCAGAGGGATTATAGGAGCGTTGCCGTTAGGAAGGTGTACGAGCATTTGTTGAAGGTCTGATCGTATTGTCCCGGAAACACCGCACAAAGATGCTCATTCCACAGCTTTGTAGTACGTGGAAGGGAGATCGGATGCGGTAAAAGACACACAATGAAGCGACCAGAGATAACAGCAATATTCCATATCCGGCCGGACCTGCTGCGCTTTGTAGAGCGCCAGATTGTGGGCCGGCTTGAAGTATTGCCGTGCTCTATTTATGACGCCCAGCTTCTTCGAAGCAAATTTGGCTTTGCCCTCCAGATAACCACGGAATTGGCAAATATCTATTAATTTCGAGACCCAGTATTCAGATTCATCAGTGTCATATTTTCTTTGACCTACTTGAATAAAGTGATTTTGATGTGATTTAAACTTATTTTAATCGACCCGTCTGTTTATAGTTATTAGTATATTATATTAGTATATAGTTTATTCGAAATCACTTCAACTATAATCGCTCCGTGTGAATGCGTTTTAAGTGGCACCTTGTTTACATTCGTTGCCTTGAAACATTCAATATCAGTAGGTCAATAATTTCATATAGTATACCTATTATTTATACTCGACTACTTCAGAAAATGCGATGTTGTGTTATTGACTACTTACCAACTATCCTATTAAGAGGAATCCCACCGGTGTATAGGCTGGTCGAAAAACTACTTAGTTCTGCATAGTCTCGTGTACAAAGATTAAGGATTGGTCTCCGCTGCGCTCTAACTAGATACCGCAGGTGTACTCGCAAAGTGCGGCAACTGATACTACGCCCAAGTGGGCGTACTCGAGCTACTCTCGAACAATGTGTGATGATAAGGTGCTACATGTAATGTTAAACATTAATACTTAATACTAATAAATCAATAGATTTCGTTTATTTCAAAGATTACATATACATTTTTAGTGGTTGAGACTTCCCAGTAAGTTGTCTTAGGACACTTGTATTGCTAATAATTGAAACTAAAATGCCGGGTTGTGTAGTATAACCTTGTAAATAAATAGTACTACAAGAAATAAGAAAGACACTGGGATCACATAATATCATCAGTTAGTATTTTGTATTTTATTAATTTCATAGTAAAATAACACGAAGCGTATGTTACCAAAATTTGAAAGATGCAATTGAGTACCAAGATGCTACAAAAGCATCTAATAGTTGCCGTAATAAGAAAAATATTGTTCGTAGGTAGTGCACTATCTAGTTGGAGCGCAGCGGACACCAATACATAATCTAAGCACGTGTATTTATTTATAAAGATACGAAGTTACAAATTAATAATTTAATTGAATAGGAGACATATGATCATAAAAGCAATTTATTTTACTTCATTCGACAAACCAACAATATTTATGCACAAATGTAAAAATATCAACAAGGAGACTTAAAACGAAAAGACACATAGCAAAAATATCAATAACTGATCATAGGATATCATCCCCACCATCTGGATGTGTGGCGGTCCTCCACAGTGCGGTTTTCAAGGAGCTTTCTTCCACGTACTACAAAGCTGCGGAATGAGCTTCCTTGTGCGGTGTTTCCGGGACGATACGACATGGGTACCTTCAAAAAAAGCGCGTACACCTTCCTTAAAGGCCGGCAACGCTCCTGTGATTCCTCTGGTGTTGCAAGAGATTGTGGGCGGCGGTGATCACTTAACAACAGGTGACCCGTACGCTCGTTTGTATTCCATAAAAAAAAAACTGGCATGTACAAAAGATTTAGAGACATACAGATTATTTAAAGTAGTGTAACAAAAATAATAGTAATTTATATAAATTAGCTCCCTTACGCAGGGAGTCAATGACATTATGACGAAAGCAGGTTGATGTGGAATTAAATAAATTGAAGAAAATTAAATATTTTATAATAATAATTAATACCAACAATTATTTTTATAGTTGATATAAAACTATTTTAATTCGATTTTTAAACTTTAACACACTGGAAACAAGAAGCTCTGTCTACACTATTATCATGGTGAAAAAAAAAGGATAAAACTGTTTCCTACGTAACAAATAAATTAACAGTCTGCATATGTACATGGAACAATTAATTGTTCGAGTGACGATTAAATTAACATGCACGTTTTTGAGCGCGAGGTATCTTTTCGACATTCCAACAACTTGGGACAATCTATAATGTTATAATATTCAAGAAAATAAATTCAAAGGGGTTTTTATAACAAATTTTAATACTACCATTCTAAATGATTGACTGTAAAAAAAATTAACAAAAAAACAACCGACTTCAAAAACACTATTCCAAAACAATAGATATAATGTGCCCTAAAAAGTATAAAAATAATTGCGTATTTTTATACAATCTAATTCTAGTTACGATTATTGTTATTTTTGGAATCGGTGCCCCTCCACCGCGACCCGCTCTCGCCTCTCGCCTCCTCACGACTCAAGCACATCTCACCTATAACTATGTATATAGTAACAAACCTATCTTGGATGACAACGACTCCAAAAATTACAATAATCTTAACCAAAAATTAAATTAATTATTTAGATTGTATAAAAATACGCAATTATTTTTGTACTTTTTAGTGCACATTATATCTATTGCTTTGGAATAGTGTTTTTTAAGTCGGTTGTTTTTTTTGGTAATTTTTTTTTTATTTTATGATTTTAATGAAGTACACTGACTAACAATTTGTCTAAATATGTGTAGATATACTAAATTTTGCAATGAACGTAAGCGCTTTGCAATTTGATTACAGACAGAAATTCTGCCACAGGCCGCACCCTTACTGTAAGTCGCTAAGGAGTTCCATTGATCATCATATTCGACTACGACAATTACTTGACCATAACTATGTTATGGTAGATGACTTAAATATCCCCATAGCATAAAAAAGATTCGGCCGAAGTTATGTATCGGGCGTCGGGAATTAAGTTTTTAAAAAGCACTTTATTTAACAATATTTAATGTTACTCACAGAAAAATTGGAACAAGACTGAATAAACAATATTATAATTAAGCTAAAGAAATGTAAAAGACAATGGGTGCTCGATCAGCACTACGTCGAGGTACGGGGTGGCAACGTATGCAGGTTTAGCCGTGTTGGGCCTGCGTAACTCCTCCCTCCTTAAGCTGGAAGCTGACCCGGCAGCTTCCCACAGTGTCCTCACTGTGTTGTACAGCGGTGTCCTTGGCTGCATGCGACTTCCTCCAGCTAATGATCCTTGTGACTCCAACAGCAATCAGCAAGCCATATAGGATAAGGGTAGTCCAACTTGGTGTTGCCATCATGGTAGTCCAGTGTGGTTCCTCTATGACAGATATGTTTTGGGCTGTCTCCAGAAGGTGCTGCAGGTTGTCCAGTTCTATATTTTCCAATTTTATATGATACTGTACTGGTACACTCTTTTCAATATTTCTAGGTAGTGGAACAACTTCATTAAATGTAATCTCTTTGCGGTTTGAGTTTAATGTTTTATTCAGTATCTCAACTTGGCATTCCTCTGTAAGGGTAAGTAGGAATGTACCTGAAGCCTTTTTGTATGTAGATTTTGCTAAACACTTGATGTGGATGACTGTTTCTTCTCTCAGGACAATTATCCAAGTATTGTCCTTGATCCTCTGCACTATACTTTTATTAATTTGCATTTTCGCGTATGTACAGTTTGACATGCGGTGTTGAATTCGCGATATAATACAATCTTCTGATGCCCTCGTGGATGCTGTGTTGGACATCTCGCAGAGCTGCGTGTTTCCGTTGATTGTTCTGCATTTGCCTTCCATTAGGTATTCGTACTCATCGCTACCAAGTGCTAGGTATTTGGATTTTGGAATAATAGTTAGGTTTGACGAGTTAGGAATGGAGTACATGTGGATGAGGTCATATATATTAGAATCAATGGAAGGGATTTCTAAGATAAAAGTCAAAGAATGTTCCGTACTATATGATTTTACTTTTATAGATTTTTCCAACTCATGAATCTTATTTAAACTTATATCTGCTACTGGCAAAAACTTATGTTTTTTATGAATTAATGAAATTTCATTTAAAAGGTTGTATGGACTTATAATACTGGGGTGCATTACTCCTAATTGCGCAAACGTCATTGCGTCTTCTAAAATTTCTAGTCTATCTAAAATAATTTGTAAGCTAAAATCTATTTCTACGTAAATCTCTAAGAAATGTAAATGGTTGGCAATCTTATCGCTAATCCGTGATTGATTTTGGATGGTTAGATGCAATTTATTTTGATTTAAATTTATTTTCTCAATTTGATGGCTAAATTCTTTAATGGTATTTTCGGCAAGTATCAGGGATTTGCCCTGGGTGCTCGCGATATTATTTACTTTATTATGAATATTAGAAATTTCTGCTTCGAATTTAAGTGCATCATCGTTATCCAAATTTCCTGTGATTGATTTTACTATAGAGCCTAAACCATTTACAAGGCCTCTCTTCCTTCTATTAATGTGCGGAATAATAAAACTAATTTTCTTACTTATAAGAGATAAACTATGTGCTATTTGATCTTTGTACGATCTATGTATGTCTCCAATTGATGTATCTTTTTCGGCAGCTTTAACACTCTCGAATTAAGATAAAAGTTTAATTGATGTTAAATGTAGATACGTGACATTATAGACACATGCAAGATTAAAATAATCGACTTGTCGTAGTACTTGACCCTGTTTAAGCAAAAGGATTCCGTTCTCATCATTTATAGGGACAAGCGTTACGTCGGCGGTTGTTGTGAGCACGATTGCTCCTGAGATGAGGATCCTGAAACAAGATGAGGTCTTCGTAGAAGCTTGAAGTGTACTCTGATTGATTTTGAGTTAGGGTGGTTACCTATAATCTCCGCTACGTTATTAGGGTGAAGATGAATAATTTTATACGGACCTTTAAATACGGGCTTAGTTTTATCATTTCTTGCTGTCTTAGCTACTTGCTTATATACTATTTCACCTACCTTGAGCGCAATTTCTTCGGCGTTTTGGTTGCGCTTGGCGATGACAGCCTCCTTGTTCTTTGACATATGAGCTGCTATGCATTCTTGTACGGCTTCGGTGTTCATTTTGTGTTTTATTACATAATCCTGGTAAAACTCTTTGGGATAGTAAATTTCTAAAGGGTTTCGTGATGCTGTGTGTCCGAATAGTACTTCATGTGGAGTGTAATTTGTAGCTGAGTGTATAGTGTTATTATACGCAATGAGTGCGTATTTCATTATTGTCTCAGTTGTGTCATCCTTATTTGTCATCTTTTGAATTCTAATTATTTCTGAAAGAGTTGAGTGTAACCGTTCTATTGGTGAATTAGAATTAGGGTTATACGGTGTTGTGAAGTGTATATGAATATTGTGTAATGCACAAATTTCTTTGATTACATCATTATCAAACTTTGTGTCTGAGTCTGTTGTGATTTGGTGTGGAAGTCCCAATGTCGATATGACTTGTAACAGTGCGTCTGCTACGTGAACACTGCTACATGCACTGATGGGAATAGCTTGAGCAAATTTAGAAAAATTATCGATTATAGTTAGAAATGTAACTCCTCCTGTCGAGTACAGATCCATGTAAAGGTGTTCCATTGGTTTTCTGGGTGTATCAGTTAATGATAAAGCTGGTTTAAATGGATTTCGTTCATATTTTGCTTTAAGACATATGTCACATTGGTTAATATATCTTTGAATCGTAAGTAACATGTTAGGCCAATGGTAATTTCGGTGTAACTGCTTATGTGTCTCTTGAATACCTCGATGGGCTGTTTTTCCTTCGTGGTATTTCTTTATTAATTCTTGTTGTTCATTTTTATTTTCAACTAAAGTGACGCGAGTTGTGCATCTAATTAATTTAGGGCCTCTATCGTTAAAGATTGTAGTATAAACTCTAGAAAAGGCCAAGTATAGCTCTTCATTATAGAAATAGCAATGGAATATTCTACCTGCTATAGTGTGTTCTTTTAAGAAACGTATAATTTCCTGTTCCGTGTTATTAATTGGAATAAAAACATCTTTGATGACTGTTTTAGAGTTTGTAGAGCGATTATCGACTCTATATTCGAAACCAGGGGTTGATCGTATGTGAAATTGCTTCAATTGTCTGTCTATAGCGTCTGTCAGTATTGGTATGCCTGCATTTTCATTATCAGGTTGGGTATGATTTGTACTTATTAACTGGTTCTCACTAATTGTGACTGCACTCATGCTGTCTGATTCAGCCTGAGAGAGTACAGGTACTGGTAAGTTAATGTTACTTGTGGATGGTTCAGGTTCTTCCACATTATTTTGGGCTGATTGCTCCATCTCGTTTTCTCTACGTGCATTTTCAAAAATTCTATCTATTATATTATCGTCGTAATTATCATCAAAATTTACAGCTAAGGAATCTATGCTATTATGGAAAATTTTAACCCTAGATAATGCATCTGCATTAGTGTTTTGACGTCCTTTTTTTTATATTACGTTATAATCATACTCAGCAAGCTTTAGACGCCAGCGAGTTAACTTAGAATTAGGGTCTTTTAATGACATAAGCCAAGTGAGTGGTCTGTGGTCTGTGTAAATGGTAAATTTGTTACCATATAAATAAGGTCTAAAATATTTTGTTGCCCATATAATGGCTAACAATTCTTTTTCAATAGTCGAATAACGCGATTCTGTGTCGGAAAGCGTACGTGATGCGTAGGCTACCGGCTTATCTGATCCCACTTTTCCTTGGGATAAAACCGCGCCAAGAGCTACGTCTGATGCATCTGTTGTCAATATAAAAGGTTCATCAAAGTTTGGATATTGTAAGATTGGGGCATTTGTTAAGATTTGTTTACATTTATTAAAAGAATCAATAAATTCAGCGTTGTGTGTAACTTTACTTTGTTTCTTTAGACAGAGTGTCATTGGTTTTGTAAGTTTAGCAAAATCTTTTATGAACTTCCTGTAGTATCCTACAAGTCCAAGAAAAGCTTTTATTTCTTTTTGATTTTGGGGCAATGGGAAGTTTAATACGGCTTTTATTTTGTCTTTATTTGGTTTAAGACCTTCGTCCGTTAGTTCGTGCCCTAAAAAGTTCACTTGTTTTTGTAAAAATTCAGATTTTTCAAGTTGTATTTTTAAATTATGAGTTTTAAATCTATCAAATACCTGTCTAAGTTTGTCAATGTGTTCCTGAAGGGATGTAGAAGCTATAATTACGTCATCAAGGTACGTATAAACGTTGCTAAGGCCTCTAAGTATATGGTCCATTAGCCTCTGAAACGTACTTGGTGCGTTTTTTAAGCCAAAGGGCATTCTTAAAAATTCATAATGCCCTCTCTCTGTAGAGAATGCTGTCTTTTCTATATCATTAGGGTGCATTTCCACTTGATGGTACCCACTAGCTAAATCTAATGTTGTAAAGTATTGGGCTCTTCCTAACCTATCAAGTATGTCATGTATATAAGGCAAGGGATACTTATCTTCTATTATTCTATCATTAAGACGTCTATAATCTATAACAAGACGCCACTTAACTTTACCGGACGCATCTGGTTTCTTCGGTACTATATGAGTTGGACACGACCAAGGTGATATGCTCTCTCTTATGATACCTTGTCGTAATAAGTTATCAATTTGTTTCTTTGTTTCGTCCCGTTGTTTAGGGGCTTGTCTGTAGTTACGAACAAAGATAGGGTTGTTATTTGTCAATCTTAGTTCGTGTTTCACAACATGAGTGAAAGTTAAGGGTATGTGTTCTGAATAGAAAATTTCACGATATTGATAACATATTTTTGTTATTTCCCTTTTTTCTTTCTCATTCATGTGATTTGTACGTATTTGATTTAAATTTTCTTTTAATATTTTGTCCACAGCTGGATTTACTTTTAACGTATTTATTTTACTTACTTCAAGATTTTCGGATAATTTTTCTAACTTAATATTGGTTACAACTGGGATAAATTTATTTTCATTATTATAGTTTATAACCGTGGTTCTGAAGGAACCATTTTTTATCGTCACAAAGGCTGCGGGTGACTCTAAGTCTTCCGACCAATAAAGTTTTTCTTGTAAATATTGGCCGTCGATGTGATGTGTTTTCACATGAACCAATTTTTCACATTTAGGACCTATTTTAATTTTCCTAATTGGTTTATTTAGGTACATCGGGATATCTACCGCCGATGTGCGCAATATATTTTTATTTAAATCAATTGTACTTTTTAGTGACCTCAATAAGTCACAACCTCTATATTTTGGATCGAAATCAAATATAAGAAATTTATGACTAAGATTAATATTAAAAATTGGTGGTAAGGGTAGGTTTATTACATAATTATGGCGAGAAACGCTATGAGCCGTTGATATTTCAAAAGGTTCATATTCCACATAAGGTTCATAATACGTATTAAAAATAGCATCTGAAGCAATCACACTTCGGCTTGCTCCAGTGTCAATAAGAAACTTACCTCCTAATTCGGGTATTTCTATGTAAGGGAGGTGATCCCTGACCAACAAGTTTATTTTCACTAGGTCTGGTCTGGCATCTCCTGGGTTTGAGGAAAATCCTGCTGGTACTCCTCTTCAGGTTCCTGTACTACATGATATGGGTACTCACCTTCATTGTAGTTGCTATGGCATTCATTGCCATATAATACTGGTTGACCTTGAGTATAGAAAACGTTCTGAGCAGCATACTGGGGCGTATCCGGTTTATTCACGGACCGCATAGTAACATCGGAACTTATTTTAGGTGTTACCTGTCTTTGCGGCACATTAAATTGCCTAAAATTCGCGCTGTTACTATTCCTAAAATTACCTGAGTTTCTCTTGAAATTAGGTGTAGGGGGTATAGACATATTTTGACGATTTACGATATTTGAAGGCTGGTGGTGCTGAGGTTGCGTCCCTATAAAATTCCTTGATGGAATATTCCGTTGTTGCGAAACTCTAGGGGCATCCTTTTGCTTAAAATGGGAAGTAGGTGACCCGTTATAAAAAGGTTTACTGTGAGCGAGCCTAGCCTCTTCTTGCCTTGCTGCCATAATTGCTGACTCTAATGTTAACGGTTTACTTATTCTAACTCCTAACGAAACATTGATATCTAATTGATTAGTATATTGCTCTATAACCATTTCCTCATAGTACGAACGGTCTCCGTGTTTACCGACCGAGTAAAGAGTATCTAACAACTCACGGAGTCGTTTGCCAAATGTCTCCGCATCTTCGTATTTATTCCTACGGGTCCGCGTGAGCTCCTGCATCACCTGGATTTCGTTGCGCGGTTCTCCTAAACGTCTAATTAGAGCGTTTTTAATGGATTCCCACGTTATTAACGACTCTTCGTAGGCTATCGCATCAATAGCGACACCTCCTAACTTACTTTTTATTAAACATATAAATGCCGGGTGAACCCGGGAGGGTTCACTTAAAAGTTGTATAATATTTTCTACTTCTCTAATATAAAAGTTTAATAACTTTGGGTTCCCATCATACCGTGGTAGTAAATCGGCAAGGAATTTAAAATCCTTATCACATTCATTGAAAGACATTGCGTTTCGGATTACACTATTGTTCTAATACTCGGTAATTATCACCTAGATACACCTTTCTTGTCACTAAGTAAGTGTAACCCGTTATTTAGCGATATTAGCTTTACGCAACGTTCTTTAACTTTTATAATAAAATATATATAATACTAGGACAGTAGATATAGCAGGATACTTGAATAGCGAGAGTACTCACCAAATCAGCATCTGCATCTGCTGTCGAGTCTTGCCCAGCGCGTGAATTCCCAATGTTCCGGGTTTTCGTGCGCGTTGATGATGATGTCCCAACGACCGACGAGGTTCTTTAATTCTTGCGATTAAGCGGCTCGAAAACCACAGCTACTTTACACTCGGAAGATTTTATACCGACGAAAAGAAGCTACCGCGAGACTACTCGACTGCGCCAGTTATGTATCGGGCGTCGGGAATTAAGTTTTTAAAAAGCACTTTATTTAACAATATTTAATGTTACTCACAGAAAAATTGGAACAAGACTGAATAAACAATATTATAATTAAGCTAAAGAAATGTAAAAGATAATGGGTGCTCGATCAGCACTACGTCGAGGTACGGGGTGGCAACGTATGCAGGTTTAGCCGTGTTGGGCCTGCGTAACTCCGAGTATCGTTAATTTGCTCCTAAGAATTGAAGAGTTCCGTTACTTTATCATGGATTCCATAAACAGAACCCAACCAAACTCTCACTAAACTATCTTTGAAGTATATTATTTCCAATAAAAAAGAATAATCGAAATCGGTTGGCGCGATATTGAGTTATTCGTAAATTTATCAATCCACATACGTATAGCAAATTTAAGACTTTTATGGTTTTCTCATAGATGCCAATGTCAGATCTGGACCAAATTGAAATGGAACCACACGGGAAGCACCAGCTTTCAAATAAAAAAAGAATTATCAAAATCGGTTCACCTAGTCGAAAGTTTTAAGGTAATAAACATAAAAAAATCATACCGACGAATTTTGAACCTCCTTTTTCTGAAGTCGGTTAATAAGGCATTTTTTTCTTTTGTATTATGATTACGTTGCAGTGTTTCGAATTTTAACATATTTGTGAATGCAGATAACTTGTCAAGGGCGATCACTTTTTAAGGAAAAACTCTTGTAAATAAAGTTAAAAATCGTATTTATAATATGGCATTGGATTGACCTCGATTTAAATTATTACTTAGGTACCATCTATATTGCAGTGAGAAGAAAGTTCTTGGTATATTCCAGTAATCGAATGGAGTAGAAAGTCTTGCAAGTCAACCAGTTTTTATATAAACAAAATTAATTGAAATCATAAATCAGATTACGCCATAATGATTTGGCTGATTTGACGTAAAATATTTAAATAATTTTGATGACACAATATACGATTAAATTTTTACATTATTAATTTATAAAATTATTAATTTATACAATTAATTCAGTGTTATGTTGTATAAAGGTTGTATAATTCTTTTATTGACAGAGCTAAGTAAATAGAGGACAAAACTAGAGAGTGGTGCCAGAGAAATTTAAAAGTCAGATTACTAAATTCAAAAATAGCGCTTAGTTTTGATCAGAGACCTCAATTATAATGTAGGAAAGATACGTACATATGGGCTAACTAACATAAAAAATGTTATTGGTGCACACTGGATCATAAAAAACAATAATATTAGGATGTCATCCCCACCATCTCAATGTGTGGCGGTCCTCCACAGTACGGTTTTCAAGGAGCTTTCTTCCTACTACAAAGCTGTGGAATGGGCTTCTTTGTATGGTGTTTCCGGGACGATACGACATGGGTACCTTCAAAAAAAGCGCGTACACCTTCCTTAAAGACCGGCAACACACCTGTGATTCCTCTGGTGTTGCAATAGAACGGTAGGCAACAATAGGCGGTGATCACTTAACACTAGGCACGCTCGTTTCCATTATCGTGTCCTCCTTTTCCATTATAAAAAGCTATGTAATTAAAGACGCAATTAATAATTTAGGCATTATATGTAGGTATCAGAAAACTAATATCTATAACCCTATCTACGAGTGGGAGGATTGGACTTTATTAAACTTATCCCCCTTAGTCATAATGGTCCGCTAACTTTAAACAGCCGCTTAGCAGTTTTTTGCTCATTCTGACTTAGGTCAATAGAAGAAGACAGAGTGAGAATTAGCAATGCTTTAAGTTAGCAGACTATTATGAATAAGGGGGATAATCTAAAAGAACCCCGAACGGCTTCATCGATCTTGAATTAATTAGTACAAACATGTGGTTGTTAAAGTGATACTTAGGCATTATAAAAGGCATCTATTTTCTCAAAAGTAATTCCTTTGGAATTCTTTTTGGTGTCATTACTAATATACTAGACACTAATACCGCTTCGGACACTAATGGTGCAGAGAGGTGCAAGAAACTCTCCCAGCATTTTTTTTTCCCCTTTGGACATATTATAACAATTGTAAGAAATAAATTCTCACCACTTGCATTTAGATTGCGTCTTTTAGTTTATTTATTTTTATTGTTTTCAACATTCCATATTTTGTGTTTCCACCATTTAACCTCGAATAGAATTATTCGACCAATCGGATTTCCTCAAAAGAAAAAGAAGGTACCCGTTACACCGATAAATAATAAGGTATATCTTGTACGCAAGACTGCACATTTAAGATTGAATATTTCGCAATATATTTAAAAGGTTTGAACTCTGACCAGAATACAAAACTGACGGTGTTTGCGTCACAGTAAAAGGTTACAATATTCACTGTGCCTAGACTGTGTTGCAACTTTGTACAAATTAAGCATTACATACAATAATTTAGATGCATTATTCAGAATAGGTACACAATTCTACTATTTATTTATTTCATTAAATTAAAAGAAATTTTGTAAGTAAATATTCATGAAATCTTTACAAAAACAAGTGCACAATAACGTCTAAAAGTAAATTACTTATTAAATTAAAAATACGTTACCTGATTGATACAAATGAGTTACCTGTTTTATTTACTCATGTGCTCGCAATATGGAAGGAACCGCAAGCTAAAATGCTTCATCCTCAATAAACTCTTTAATAATAACCGGCCGCAGTTTTCCCGAAACAAAGACTGCTGATTGGGCCTGATTGCCCGCATAGTTTTATGACCATAAACAACACAAAAATAAGACTGAGTATCGCATGGCATTGTATAAATGTCTTTCGATATTTTTGATCTGAACTCAACAGCTGCAGCGTAAGTACCAAAACTTACTTAATTAATTATGGCAATACTAAAGAACCTACGTAAAATTTGCCTTTCCTAATGTAGTTCTCAAGCAAATACAAATGCCAATGCAAGGTTGGATGCATTACCAATTTCTTAAAAATAAAGCATCGTTTTCGATTAAAAAAAGTATCGAACAAATTTCTGTGTTTTCAGTTAAGGCATATGAAAGAAAAAGGTTTGAAAAGACATATTAAAATTTCTCTTTGATAGGATATTTAGTATCTATGGTTGTAAAATCTCGTGCAAATCTCATATAATTATGGGAGCCTTTAAGGGTTTAAAGGCGAATATCTGTTCTCCGTGGTTTTTGCGGATGACCATGGGCTGATTTAATTTATTATCATTGTTTGCATGTATGGTGTCTGTTCAGCATGCACGGAATGCATTTCCTAAGGCTTCTGTCACTGTATATATACGTTATGTATGTTAGTTACTTTTGTTACATAGTACTTATCGCTGTCGTGTTGTTGTCATTGTACATCTTTTCTTATGAAGGTTTCTCTCGATTGTAAGTTAGTAACAAGTATTTGTGCACCAGTATAACCGGAATACTTTATATATTTGGTGTTGCATGGGCATAGATGACTTATTACCATCAAATGACCAGCTCGCTTTTTGGCCCACCTATTCCATATTTGAGTTCAAGATCTAAAGGTTGACGCATTCAGTATACTATATCTTATATTAAATATATATTTTCATCTAATATTATATGTGATCCCAGAAGGAATATCACTTAAATGTTTAGATTTGAAAGAGCGACATTTCAAGTCAATTTTCAAATATGCATTTATTGCGATTGAGCAGACATAACTTAAAACTGGTTTTGATTGGATCATATTTATGCCCTTGACTGTACTACAATACATATCAAAGAAAACACACATAGAAAATACGATTGCAAGATCAATTTTATCATTATGAACACAAAATTGTCGTCAATAGCTGATACAGTACACATACATATTACAGTTTTGTGTCGAGAGGTTTTATACAAATCTTTTCCTGCATCTGCTACCACTTACATATAAGTAAAGTACTGAAAGTGCTTGTGATGTTGATATTTAGCAACACGTTATAATTAATTTATTAGTTATTATATTATATTTTTTAAGGTTTTTAGTTTTAGGTTCATTGGTATTGGTATTGGTAAAGGGCTCCTAATTCCGCCATTAGACCGCTTAGTAGGGTCCATTTTGCGTGCAGTGTTGGCCAGTCATTCCAACCAGCCCAGCTCCTTCCAGAAGTTCAGAACACTCCTGGGGTGTTCGCAGACTTCCTGGAGCGACCTTATATTTACTAATGTTTTTACCCGTTGGTTGGCCACCCCAGCACATTCCAGGATTACATGAGTGACCGTTTCATCTTCGGTTAGACAGCCCCTGCACCGAGGACTGTCCGTAACGCCGATTGTAAAAAGGTGCTTGTTCAGTGATGTGTGTTGATTCGGATGTCGTGTCTGTTTAGGCTAATAAGTCGACGTGTCAGTTTGGGCGATAGTGCAGGAATTGCCTCTTTCGACTGTCTACAGCCTGAGACATTTGTCCATCGGGTTCTGTGTAGGTTGTTGGTGAGAGAGCATATCCATGACCGCATTTGGCTGAAGGGTAGCGGCAGGAGTGGCCCTGGGCCAGCCACTTGGGTTTCCGACCCCACCCTTGCAAGTTCATCCGCTACATCGTTCCCCAACGAACCGCTGTGTCCTTTGATCCATTGCAGAGTTACCCAGTTGTTAGATGCAGCTTGTTAGAGCAGGCAGTTTTAGGTTCATTGTTCTTGCATATATTTTTTTATGTCTGTATAATTAAATGCATTTTCATTTCACACAATTGAAAAAAAAATTGTATTAATTTAGAATAATTTAACGTTAATTAATACGCTGCTTCGTTAATACGAATTTCATTTTCAGAACAAACTTAGCATACTTATGTAATATTTATGATTTATATACTTATTTTAAGTACACATAGGTACCTAGATGTTTTAATTAATTAGGTACATGTTATACGTTAACATTTTACTTCTTACTACTTCTATTGTCTATTACTGGATACGTGTATTCAATTATTTCTAAGTGGCTTATTGTATTTTTATTATGTGTAAATAGCTGTTGATATTCTTGAAATACATCAATAATTATTACATCATCATAATTATTAATTACGTCATGGTATACGTACAATTAAAATTTTTAAGCCTAGTTACTACAAATGACCGTGTGGTCATTTCAGTGAAGCTTAGCGGAGTTAACATTAAAGTTCGTCATTTATGACATTTTTAATACCATCATTTGCTCGTTATCCAATTGAATATTAATTAATTAATAGCAGCAAAGGTAATTGGTTTCGTGTGTTATCGATCAACTGTAATACATTTTTAATTAAAAATCGAAAAAAAACAGTGAAAACGTTTGATGAGTTTTGAGGTATTTCTAGAATAAAACAAAATGTTTTACCAATATTTTCACTCGTTGCTATGGGGAGTTTCATTGGAGTGGATTGTTGGTCGTGCGTTGTAGTTTATTTATGTGGCCATAAACACGTTTGTAGCCTTAAGGTTAAAGTTCAATTGAGCTGTCCAGTAGGTTACAGCAAAAATCAAGTAATATAACAGTGTAACTCAGCGTTCTCCTTGAAATTTATACCTACGTTTAGGTGAAGCGCTAGGGTTGATACATACAAAAAGATTGATAACGCGGACGGTGCGGTGCATCTAATTTAACTTGGACAGCGACCAGTCTTGGCGGTGTACGACGTGGTACTCAACAGTCAACACTCAACAGTTTTGTCTTCCCAAGATTGCTTAGCGGCCGTGTAAGTCGTGTGTATGTGTGCGTGCGTCGATTCGGGCGCTCTAGTATAAATTACTGTTCTATTTACTATATTGTGGTTGCATGTGGGATAAGTTTTGAAATACGAGATCGCTGCCGCAAATATTTTGATTTCATCAAATGGGTTTCGTTTTCAAGGTTCTAGAGGTAGTAAACGAACAAGTAAGCCGCCGCGTATAGTTATTATTACAACAATATGGATATTATTTTCAAGGTTCTTGTGGTGGCTGAGATCGAATTAATTATTGTATAAACAATTTTGCACAAGCACAACTTGCGCCCGAGTGATATTTCAGAAACCATTATAGGATCCTATCACGTCAATCCTGTCAATAAATTCGACATTAATATCGGTGAGCTAGTCATTTTTTTGGTTGATTAGTCAGTAATCTAAATATTCAATGATATGTTTCATGTCTTACACACAAAACGTGCGATCTTTTTTTAAGTGTTTTTTTTATGGAAGAGAAGAAAAAACTAGCGTACCGGTCACCTGATGTCAAGTGATCACCGCCGTCCACATTCTCCTGCTACGCCAGAGCTGTCAAAGGAGCGTTGCCGGCCTTTTAGGAATGTGTACGCGCTTTTTTCGAAGGTACCCATGTCGTATCGTCTTGGAAACACCGCACAAGGAAGCTCATTTCACAGCTTTGTAGTACGTGGAAGAAAGTTCCTTGAAAACCGCACTGTGGATGAACCACAAATCCAGATGGTGGGGATGATACCCTAATTTGTGAGGTATCGTGCGAAGGTGTAAATCGGAGGAATCGGGTGAATATTCCTAAGAAATAAGGTGAGAATTCCCGAGGCAATGCGATACGCATTCAACACACCCGAACCCGCGGGTACAAGATAGTACATATAGAATAGAATAAGAATAATTTATTGCAGTAAGTACCATATTACATAGATTTACAAAATATCTGTTACAAAGTATACGTTGGTTTAAAGTAAGTAACTTTAATTTTACAAGTATTCTGGCCTCACACTAGGATTCCCTGTGTCGTGAGGTCCAGTCTCTTCCCCTATAATAGTACAAAATAAAAATAAAATAAATTTGCGTGTATGTGTGTGTATGTATGGATGTGTGTGTATGTGTTTGTGCTAAGTAAGAATAGAAAATTGCTAACGTTGGTATAATAATTTAAATTAATGTTTTTTAGTTTAGTACATTTATAAGTTTTTATATAATATAAAACAATGTACATAAAGTAATATGTAACAGTTATTTATTAAAATATTCAAGAATGAAACAAGTTTACGTGTTATTATTCTACGAGACCACGTGTAACAACAAAGGGCACACGTTACCTACTTTTGTACCTACTAGGTACCACAGACAAGAGACTTAGAGAGAGATAGATACTTGCGGATAAACACGTACCTACGTGTGGGCATGCGGTTACAGCCTAAACACATGATCGGATTTGGTACGGCTGAACTATCGGACAGTACCTCGTACTCAGTACGTTCGCGTCGGTCATAATAATAATGTTGTGCGATGAACAATGCAACATATCATAGAATATGGTGCGCTACCGGGCTGCGTCTGATGGTTCGGCCGTACCAAATCCGATTCAACAATTCGGCAATGCTTTTTTTTATATTAAAGGCTAGCTAATAAGTGTGGCTAAGCGCCAGACGGCCTATATTTTTAACCGACTTCAAAAAGGAGGACGTTATCAATTCTATCGGTATTTTTTATTTTATGTATGTACACCGCTTACTCTGAGATTTATGATCCGATTTACGTAATTCTTCTTTTATTTGATGCGAAATAGTTTTATTTTTTATACATAATAATTTTACATAGTTTAGCCCAGTAGTTTTCATTATATGAGAATTTATATGAAATTTTTGTGTACCTGCATGACATAATTGTTTTCTGTATACGGCTATTTTTTTGGAGTTTTCATTCAGATTAATTATATATTTTTATTAACTGACACTTAAACGTAAAAAATATAAAAAAAGCTACGTTTAAAAAGACTGACTTTAAAAACTGAAAAGTATAAAATAACAAAAAAAAATATTTAATCCTCTTATGAAAACCTTTACCTTTAATATTAATAAAATACTTTAAGTCCTATAAACTACTTTATTACAACCAAATGTAATACAGGTACCTACACTCGCCACGCGTAACTTTGAGCGGGATAGCTTTGTCTAGAACAAAACAATCTAAGCAGACAGACACGCGTGGCCAGACAACCTAAATAATTTCAGTGAGGTAAGCTGTTTATAATATTAAGTTTTATTTTGTTTAGGGCTTGGCACTGACTTAAACCCTATCAATGGGTAACACATACAAATAATAGTATTTTATTAATATTAAACGTAACGGTTTGCATAAGAGGTGTATTAAATAAAATTTTTAGTTATTTTATACTTTTCTGTTTTTGAAGTCGGTTTTTTAAGCGTAGTTTTTTTCATGAATCACAATAAGAATGATTCATTTCCGACTGGTAGATCCTGATTTGTGACTTCAAATAAACAAAAAACGTAGTGTTTCCTACCAATTGTTATATAAACTTGTGGTATAAAATGGAAGTTTTAATTGTTTACTTAATTGATTAAATTATAATAATTAATTAATTTTGATTTTAAGTGCTAGGTAGTAGTAGCAGTAACGGATTCATAGACAATAATTTTAAGAGTAATGCTTTTATTGGAATAATTATTTCTTTAAAATCCTTAACTGGTCGTAACCAAAGTAATTGCAAAAAATACAAGAGCCCTACCTTTGGCAAAAGTAAACGTACGCGTTATTTGTATGTGATCTGGAACAACTTCAAAATCAAGGCCTTGAACCTATTTGATTGTGCGTAGATGAATAATTACTCAGAACCGTATTCCAGAAACACTTGAATACGAACTTTAGTTCGCTATATTGCGATAAGACGCCCATAACGGAATTCAGCGGCAAAAATCATGTTTGACTACACTCCGAAATTTCTCGTTTCGATGCAAAGTGAAGCAAGTGTACCAAATTACATTTTATATGCATATTTACGAATATGTTTAAAACGTCTTTGACATTGAGCAAATGATTTTAACATATTTTTAGTGAAGAAAATTATTTGTATTATTTATGTGAGAAGCATGAATCATAATATTGAAATTCCTTTAATATCGTAATATGCTCATAAATGTTAGTTAATTAAGAACTTAATATTAAAAGGTGATTACGATAATACGATTTACCTTTTTGCTTTTTAATCCATGCGCTCCTCTTTAACAAGAGTTTTATTAAAATTTCAGCTTAAGATCAAAGTTTTAGTATTTTAGCATATTTCCTAGAATATTAGAAACTAACCTACCTATATTTTAACAGAAGCTGGACCTATTCTTAACAGAAAGCAATGTCACTAGCTGTTTATTATATTTGTGGTTATATATGCAAAAATCAGTACATTATTAATATGTATATTTTGCATTGTTAATATAATATTCACACATTATTATAATGCAAATGCGGTGAATATATTATATAATATTATCTAAAATTAAACGTTGTTTCGAATAAAAATAAAATATTATCAAAAACTTGCCTATAAAATGGAAGTCACACAAAACACAGCACTATCACACTTCCACTGCCACTTCAAGTGGACGAAAAAAAAATTCGCGCCAAAACATGCGTCAATGTCGCCGAGCGCTTGTAAACTGTCACAACTCACAGTTTGGCGCGAACGTGAGACGGTGATAAAGGTAATGCTAATTAGTTACTAGCCCGCAGGCTTTCCTCTTGTGAACTGCTTGCGTAACTTATGACTATTGTATTGTTATGAGAGAATTTTATTGTTTTATAATTACAAGGTACAAACATTATAAGGCGTATATATGTAATATAAAGTACTAGTTGGTATACGATAATACGACTAACTTTTGGATTTGATTCATAAGCAATGCATTGCAAAGACATATACATTATCTAAGGCTATATAAGTATAATTCAAAATGTCATCAATTGTGCTTTTCGAAATTCTCACTCCACTTTTGACCTTTGTTCTTGTTTTTTACACTCTACGGGAACTAAAGCGGTCTTTTGATACTTTCCTACATTTTGGGAGGAGCCACTACTTTCCAAAATAGTGAGCCACATGACTCATTAAGCCTTTTTGATCATCGAGCTATGAGTGTGTCTTGTTTCGCATTTTGTTGCAGTACCTACTCTATATTAAGTATTATGTTCTAATCTAATCTCATCATATACTTATAGTTTCTAGTATCAGATCTCTCTAGTGTATCCCTCCACCCCCTTACCATTTTTACCAACAATATGGACTCATTTGCGTCAAATCAATAAAATACATACAAAATCGATACAAAAATGATTCCTTCATTTCTGTATAGATTCATATTTTATATTGGATCGAATTGAGACATGCGATGAAAAGTAGATTCTTTACGATAACCGTAAGCGAAAAATGCAATGGCTGACCCCAGGTCAAATACCGCAACAGTCAGTCAACAATAGTTTTGGTAAACGCGTCAAAATAAAAATATTACAATATAATTATTTGCACTATTTTACTATACGTTATATGATTTTATGAATTCTTTCAGAAAAATATTTTATTCTAAAAAAAAATTTCACCAAATAATGTTCCCGTTTTATGCAAAACAAAAATGGCCGCCGCCAGCTAAAGCCAAATAAATACTAATAATTAGTAATATTATATTTTGTCTTCAAATGCGGTCTTTTTCGACCGCTGTCTTGCCTTGTCCACGAGGACACCGTACCATAGGATCATAGAAACGCTTGCCGTGTACGCTTGTGCACTGGAGCTTACGCGGACACTCGAGTCCGACATATTACGCCCCGTTCCAGGGCGTAAATACGTAACTGTATTTCCTCCTCTCAAAAAAAAGGTAGGTTACGAATCATTGTCAAATTGTGTCGTGTCGATAGTAATAATAGTTCATAAGTAATTATTTTAAGGCATTGAAATTGTAGCAGACAGTGATTGATACCAATTTACGTTCGTAAAATAATAATAAACTCGTTATAAACCACAGCTCAAGCATAATTATCTTGAGACAATTAAAAGCAAAGGCCATTTTTTACTACGTTGACATTTTAATGAAAACATTGTGGTTTATTGATTCTTCAATAACTTCATTGTTTATTGTTCACTGAGAATACCAAACACTACCAATATCTATTATTAAAGATCTGCGTTTTACAGCTGCTGGGAACAGCTGTTTTGAATTACTGTGAAAGCCATGCTAAAGTTGAGTTGGCTTAAAGCTTCTTTCACCGGGATGGGATTTTAAGCAATGCAGTTGCCTTACTTGCCTTACGGTGAGGTCAATGAAGAACATTAATGTCAAATAAAGTTAAGAGAGCAGGTCACTAAATTTTACTGTTTATTACTTTATACAGAAAAGTCATATGTAAGTATGAATGGCGGGATTTTAATGATAAGATTTGAAAATGATGCAGATCGTGAAACGAAGTTACGGTCGGTGGGGAAGTGGATTATTTTCCTTTCAAGCCTTTCTACCCTGTCATTCTGGATATTGTCAGGGAACTATACTTGGGAACATTATTGGAACTTATATCTCACAAAGCTATTAAAATGGGTTCTTATTGTGGATGTTTTTCTAAAATCTTTGGCCTTTCTAATTACATATTACTGATGCAAGGATGTTATCAACATGCTCAATAACATTAAGTTTAGCGTCAAGGCTTACTCCCAAATCGCGTTTAACAATTATTTCATTTAAGATGTTGTATTGACTACTTATTGGACTGATCTTGCGCGTGAATAATAATGTGTTGGTTGTAGTTTTTTCTGTTCTGCTCACAGAACAGAAAAAACTAGTAGAAGTGGCATCATGTCATTTTACTATGGAAACCGATGTCGCCAAACTCACACATTTATCTATTAAATATGTAATACACCCACTTAATTCCGGCTTTATGATAGGCCTAAATTTACAATCATGAAAAGAATTAACTACAAATTTACATCAATTTCGAACTTAATACCATTACGCATATCTCATATTCTTAAACTGATTTTGGAACCCTCAGTAATTTTTCTTAAATTGCGATAAATAACATACAAAAACTTGAAGTAATAGGAACTCTGTAACCATAGATTTGTCTTCTGTCAAAATGCATAGTGTTGTACGAAAATGAATCAACATATCGATAAGTTAGTGAATACTAGAAATGATGTTATCAGGGTTGATAGAGTATATTAACGATAACGTACGTCGTTAGCTAAAATAATAACAGGGCAACACTTTTTCTTAGTTATAGTTTTATTTAAAAGGATGGATAATACTTAGCTCAATTCAAATAAAATCCAGACAGCGTCTACGAATAATATTGGAAAGTTACAATACCAATATTATATTTACCTGGGAAGCAATACAGGCATAAAAAATAGTTTTTTATAAGTATTCATTGTTATTCTGTATAAATACAGGGGCCAGTAACACATGAGATTTTATAAACCATACTGCTTTCATACGTAATGCGCGTGCGGAAAGAAAATTTCCAAAACAAGCAGTAACGAATGTAAAAAGAGAAGCTATAAGTACTGATGAAGTATTAATAATCTTATTAGTCTTACGATATATGATATTTTATATTATTATGTACATATGCCACAGTGATGGCAAGCATTCCCAGAATTCATGGCTTCCGATGTATTCTTTTACAATTCTATGACGTATTTCCTCTACTCGATGATGTGATGAGGTTTTTCTTCTACTCCACATCGACTCATCAGTGGAACCTCAATATATGGAAAATATTAAAATTTTATTTAAAATATGTTTGTTTATATTTAAAAATTAACGCTTATTTAGTTTAACTGGAATCTAAAAATATTGGTTTAATAATAATTAGCCAAACCTAAGAGACAAAACTATTATTTTGAATGAATCGTAGCCTCTCTTGTACACAACCATATTATTGCTTACTTACACTCTTATCGGATGAAGAATGGAAAAGAGCAATACTTGAATACAATTTATAAAGATAAAATTTATTTCGATAAAATTATATCGATTTGTACATGTATGCACTTGTTGAGTAGCAAGATATTTTTATTGTTTACACTAATTATTCTAACATAAGTTTCATCGATTAAACGTAAAGGTAAATGAATCATACGTACTAATATTATGGTTCATTTTTATTTGTATGTTTTGCACAACACCTAAAAATATTAATTGTATTTAAATCGTAATATAATGATTACCAATGATAGGAAATCCCTATGTTGGACATATTTTTATTGCGGCTATGATTTCACAAATGGCACATTAAAGCATATTTGTATTTTTTTTTTAAAGATAATTTTGCTTCACTTAACATCAAATGATTGGTCTCACTTGAGCCTCGAGTAAGTATATTTGTACACAATAGTGGCGACAGGGTAACGCCCACATACCACTTCCACTAGTTTTTTCTGTTCCGTGGTTGTACACCACTGCATTAAACGAGTGATTTCAATTTGGAGTAACTGAGCTATCTGCAGGTTTACTAATAACTCATAATAACTTATAAAAATTTGAGGTCATCGGCAAATAAATATACTTTTGAATGTTCAAATATATTTTTTAAACTTTTAATGAAGGTGTTGAAAAATAGCGGCCCGAGTACTGAGCCCTGAGGATTCTAATCACGAAATCTCAGAAATTACAAAGCCTACAAACTTGAAATATCGAAGGTAGGTTTTTAATAGAACGTAGGTGTCAGCTACGAAACGGATTTGAAAAAACCTCCCCTAGAGGGTGAAGGGAAGGGGGGTCGAAGGTTGTATTAAAGTCTTATTTAAATCGACGTTTAGGTTATTACATTTAAATAATAAAAATCTGTATAAGTTAATTTAGGAAATCCTCTTTTAAGGGTCGTAAAATAGGTTGCTACTGCTAGTAGATATATGTAAAGTATAATTTTGATGAAAATTAAGTTAAAAAAGAGGTGACATGTGAGTCGGCGTCCATAAATACAGCATCATTCAAATATTAGGTCTTTACCTATGAAATTGCCGTTTTGTATGAAAAAATTTAAACGAATTTTTTTCATGTATTTTTTAATTCTTAAAGAAATTCTTAAAGAAATCAGCTGGACGGGAGTCAACAAATTCTTCAAAGGCATTTTGAACTGCCTCTCGGGTATTGAATTTTTTTCCCGCCCAGAAGTTATTCTGGAAAAGTAGTAGTCTGTAGGCGCAAGGTCTGGTGTGGTCTGATCAGCGGAGACGAGCTATTGACCGATGCAGGTTGGAGATGTGCCAGCTTCTCCATCATTGTGTTCAGTTCTTCTCAGTACACATCTGCAGTAATGCTCACCCCGTTTGGTAAGAAGCTGTGATGAATCACACCGGTGCTAGACCACCAAACAGTGACCGTCACTTTTCTAGGGGTAAGTTTTCGTTAGGGCATTGTTTAGGTGCTGAACCAGGATCCAACCAACTTGCTGAACGCTTGCGGTTATCAAACAGAATCTATTTTTCATCGCAGGTAACAATGCGATTCAAAATTCCTTCATTTGTGTGTCTGTTGAGCAGTGCAAGGCACGTCACGACGCGTACTTCGTGCTGGCGATCATTGAGTTCGTGGGGCACCCATTTGTCAAGCTTTTTTAACTTGCCAATTTGACGCAAATGCACCAATATAGTTTTGACGCCAACATCGAAAGCTGCTTCTTATTCAGCCGTAGATTGTGTTTCATCAGCTTCCACAATCGCCTTTAATTCGTCATTGTCGACCAAAGTCTTCGAACGACCGCGAGGTTCATTTTTCAGGTCGAAATTTCCAGAACGGAAGCGAGCAAACCAATAACAGGTGGTGCGTTGGTTTGTAGTGTTAGCTCCGTAAACGTCATAGATGTTGCGTGTCGCTTGTGCCGCGTTGCTGCCACAACACATATTCCATAATTACTCGAATTTTTAACGTATCCATGATGATGACAAAGATTGAAATGCTATGAAAATGTAACACTAATCAATAAACAAATGACTACTTTTGTAAAAAGAATTCCATGTTTTAAAAATAAAATTAATTTGAAATTAGAATTCTTAGCCAAACAAAAATTATTATGATTTGAAATGGCCAGTACTGCAGAACGGCAATTTCATAGGTAAAGATTAGACCTATATATCGAGCTCTACGTACTTTTTGAACTGGTACTTCGATAAAGAAACTTTTTCTAAATATGCTCAGCGACCAGTTTGGATGTCGGTAGCATGATAGTAGTTACTGAAAATCCAAAACGGCTATATAATGTTTTTGGTTTTCTGCAACGTTCTGCTATATTCTTAAGTTACTACTTTAGGTCAGTTAATTTACCGTTGCTTATACACCATTACGTAATTAATAGAGTTCACTCCAAGCTAATCGCCATGCAGTTACAACATAAGATTATGTGATTGATACAGAACGAATGGATTGTGTAATTTGCTATGCTATGCCTCAATTAACATAATATGATTTGTTTACACTTGAGAGGAAGTTCTAGTACATGGGTATCAAAGCCAGTGATCATCAAATTATTACGAAATTTAAAATGTCTTTGTCCATGTTTTTATCATCTTGTCTTTTAGCGTATTTATCACGGGAAATGTTCGAAAAAGCAGTTCAAAGCTGATCATTAAACTTTTCACATTTACCACCACTTTGAAGCTGTTGAGCTTTAATGAGAATAAGTGTTAATAAACTCATTGCGACTCTTTTAAATCAACATTTACAGCTTCATGGTTTAACAAATCATTACAATAAAAATATAATATGTAAAGTGATGCAACAAACAAAACAAAAAAAATTGTGGTAGAATTCTGAGAATCTGGACGTACTCTGTAAAATGTTGCATTACTTAGTGAATTATTGGAATCGCGGAAAAAGGCAAATCTTGTGTTGAATTATGAAGTAAGTAATAATGGTGAAGATCGGTTAACGAGTCGGGGCTGACCTACTGCGAGTTTTGTCATCATTGTTAGAAATTCAGTACAATAGACATCCGCTGCTCTTATTTGAATCAGAAAAAGTGACAAGATGAAAAAGACTATCCGTTTGCTCTGAGCTTTCCCGGGGGATAAAAATAATATGGAAGTCCCAGGCCCAAGAGTGTCGTTAAAGGCGACGAAAGGCATTTACCAGTGACAGGCTCTACTAGTACCACAACGGCGCCTTTTTCGGCAATGAAGCTACTGCTTGTGTAAGCATTATTTTGTTTCGGTCTGAAGGGCACCGTATCTAGTGATATTACTGGGCAAATGAGACTTATTGTCTCAAGGTGACGAGCGCAATTGCAGTGGGGCTTAGATTTTAAAAAATTTCAAGAACCCTGAACGGCACTGCATTGTAATGAGCAGGTTGTTTCAATTACCACCAGCTGACCGTCCTGCAAACCGAATCACAATAATGTTTACATATTACTCCTTCACGTCGGAAAATGGCGCCCGTGCCCATCTAGCTTTCATCCTGTTGCTTAAAAAAGCGCATAAGCAAACCAAAAAGCTCGACCATATAGACGTATAATAAATAGCAAATGATTTCATATATCGCATTAAGAAGATAAATGTTATATAAATCCACGATAGCCTGCAGAGGCGTAGCTACCGCCGTATCAATTATACGGGGCCCTCGGGCCACGGGGGCACCCGACGGACGTGCGTAAGCAAAAACTTTCCAAATTGTTTTTTTATTTCAGAAATGACAAAAGTCAAAAAAGCTAAAAATACTACAGTCATCATCAGCTATAAATGATTTAATAAATCAGTTCATGTTTAAGTTCTCAATGAAATCAGTTTGCCGAAAAATGGCAAGGAGAATGTATATTTATATGAATAAATATTTCTTCTAATTTTATGCAACCTTTTTTTTTGTGAGAAACCTTTATCCTTATTTTAGGATTACCTGACCAGTCACAGTATGTGATCACAATGTTGTAATCCTTACCTGACAACTACCCCACGTCCATCACCTTAGCTGGTTCACTGAATTTATTGCATTGCGAATATAGGTTCTTAAAGTCTATTTTATAAAGTCGATGCCTAAAACTCTGGTGTTGCAAGGAGTGACACGTCATATCGTGTGTTCGTTCTCGAAACGTCCTAAACACAACTAAACTGGCGTCTACGTCAACTAACTTGGTCTGGCGTCGCACTCGGTACAGTCCGGACGGAAATTATAATAATTTGGGGCGATGGATAATGTGACATACTATCGAATATGGTCCGCTACCAGCCCGCAGCCAATGGTTGGGTTCGGCCCTAATCCGATCATGGGGCAATATGCTTACATGAAGTCAGCAGGGTCCACCAAGTACCTATACTAATTATAATCGTTGGTGTTTGGAAAATTAGGGAAATGTATGAATTATGTCACGTGGCCAAAACTCTGAACAATCGAATCTTAAAATTGATAATCGTGAAAGAGATGTGTCATGTTTCCTGAAGTAATTTCATCAGGATGGAATTATTTTACGAGAATACGGAAACCAATACATTCGTCACTAAATTACAACGAGCTGGCCTTTCTTCCTAGTCTCTTACCCGCTTATTCATAATAGTCTGCTAACTTAAAGCATTGCTAATTCTCACTCTGTCTTCTTCTATTGACCTTAGGTCAAGGTCTTAGGTAAGAATGAGAAAAAACACTCCTAAGTGGCTGTTTGGCGGCTGTCCTTAGCGAACCATTATGAATATGGGGGTTACTTTATTAATTGGAGAACGTAATCCAACGTAACCACCCAAAGAAATGCGTCTTGAAGATTAAAAATACGAGGACTGCACTAAAAGTATCGGGAATGGAATATTTCCACTGTTCCTGTCATATTAAAATCCTTTTAATTGAAAACTCCTTGGTTTTAAAAATCGAATACCATGTATTTATTTAAAAAAAGATTCTCGGTGTAGTGTACTGACATCTAGTCTTAGCAGAGTATGTGTTAACTATCATTGTCACTGTCACGACATCGACAGTGACGTTAACCGTGTGACGTTGAGTGCTATATAACGAATGCACAGTACAGCGGAAGGGTATCCCAGCGGAAACTCCATAGGGAGTGCCGCTTGCGCCTCTCTCTCCCCATGAGAAGGTCGCCTTCGATGTAGGCTTAGAGGGCACCTGCCCAAAGCCAACTGCAGGTGGTGTTTAGTGGGTAGGCACCTAGGTTTCACGTGAGTCCCACATAACCAACGCAGACTTAGGCTGCGTTGGTATGCATGAGCATTCACCACCTCCCTCCCGTCGTTATCCCGGAGGGTAGCCCATTCCCTTGCTTGGGCGCAAAAAAAAAAAAAAGCGGAAGGGCTGTTCTAATCGGCTGTTGGTTGCGTACGGACGTGTCCGGGTGTAGTGCTACATAGTAAAGATTAGTTGTTTCAATCGTGAGCAAACGATGAACATTACAAATAGCAACGAGGATAAACTGTAAGTTTTTCCTTATTTCAACTAAAACAAGAGGAGGAATAATAGTAAGACAAATTTTACTCTACCTGCAAGTTTAAAGTAGTAACATAATTAAATGGATAAAGTTTTTATAACTTCTACTATTGTTCAACTCGTATTATGCGAATAGTTCTTCATTATAGTCTAGAAATATGGATAAGTATTACAATAACATAATTAACTCGTTAATATGTTGATTTCTGTCGGAACGAATCCTATTACATTATTTTCGTGCGCGTAGTACGGAGTACTCGTGATTTTGAGGGTAGATAAATATCTAGAATCTACATACCAACACTTAAGTGATAATAGTTAAAATAATTATCAGAATACTTATAATGTAATGTATTTTCGATAAATAAATAAAAAATTGTTGAAATTTAATGAAATAAAGATTTTATTATATTTCATAATCGCTTTCCTATGCTTGTGACATCATAATATAATAGTAACTATAAATAATTTATTATGGAACTGCAATAAAAGACAAGAGCATAAGATTGCGGTATTTGAGTGATTGCATTATATTGCATATAAATAAGCACTTTAGCATTAAATTGCGTAAAAGTACTTGAGCATTGAATTTAATTTATTAAGTGTAGTAGCTGACCCAGCAAACGTTGTATTGCCATATAATGTAATTTAAAAAAATTTGGGACATAAAAATTGATGCAACCGATTCTCAGACCTACCAAATATTATATCCTACTACAATTATTGTATTCGATTGTCTTGCAACCCTAAAGCGGATTTGTGGATGGAACAGATATACCTAATATAAAAATCGTGATACAAAAAAAAGTTAGAGATCGTAGAAGGGCGAAAATTTGAAGTTGTGTGTATTTTTCAATACTGAATCATAAAAAAATAAAAACTATCAAAACATAAAAAATATTTAGTGGTGGGTCACCCTTTTGATGAAGGGATATGAAGAATAGATGTTGGCAGTTTCTCAGACCTACCCAATATGCACACAAAATTTCATACAAATCGGTTCAGCGATTTCGAGTTTGGTGGCAGACGCCGGGACATGAGAATTTTATATATTAGATAAACTAATTAGTGTCTGCCAACCCTAGTACTGGAGGAAATTTTCAAGAAGCTTGATTGGGAAGAGCGTGACATAAATATAGAGGGCAATTTGATGCCGATTTGCGGATGACATATTACTGTTTGCGGACAACCCGGACGACCTTCAAGCTATGATACAGGATCATTCAAGCGTCTCAGCAGTGTGGTTTAGAAATGAACCTCGACAAAACCATGATCATGACCAACATCTTAAATAGCGCAAACATCAGCGTAAATGGTACTTTCATCGAAAAAGTGGAAAAGTATGGGTATCTTGGTCAAGAGGTCGTAATGAAAAAGGACAATCAGGCTAACAAGATATAGGCGCAGTTTAATACTGGCGTGGGCAGCTTACTCCCAAACTCAAGTTCGCGTTCATCATGAAAATCAGTGCCGAACAAAAAGCTCTTATTCACGACCAGTGCACCTTGCCCGTGCTTACGTATGGGGCTGAGACTTGGATTTTTAATAAGGAGATCCTTCACAACCTCAGGTGGCCCAAAGGGCAATTGAGAGAAAACTTGCAGGGCAGTTGGAGTTACACTGAGAGACCGTAAAAGAAACGAATGGGTCAGAGAGCAAAGCAAAGTGAGCGATGTAACCAAACGTGTTGCGAAATTGAAATGGAAGTGGACTGGCTATGTCGCCCGCAAGCATGGCTCGTGGTGCAAGGCAGTGATAGAATGGAGACCATGTGGCGAGAAACGCACGAGAGGAAGATCGCAGGTGCGTTGGTACGACGATATCAAAAGACTGGCAAAGTGTTTGGAAACTACTCAAGACCGGAATAGATGGCATAAGCTGAAGGAGCCTACACTTTAGAAGTTGAGAACGGCTAAAGAAGAAGTATCCGACATTATCATAGAATTGCGTATAAGCATTACAGCATTAAATTACGAAAAGAGTTTGTGCATTAAATTGCGAAAAGAGTTTGTGCATTAAATTGCGAAAAGTGTTTGTGAATTAAATTGAGAAAATGTTGTGCATTCAATTGCGAAAATGTTGTACATTAAATTGCGAAAAGTGTTTGTACATTAAATTCCGTAAATGGATTTGCGCATTAAATTGCGAGTTATATTAATTAGATAGGAGAGATGCAAACGGGGCTTATACATATATAAAAATAGAGGCGGCAGGTTTATTGCATCACCGCAATTACAAGAAATCTCTTATAGGTAATATTGGAACGAATGCACTGCAGTACGTAGCTTTGAGTGGCGTATGACGTCACTTGAAGCCACCGTCAGTACTCTCATGACATAGCGAGGCTACACGACGAGACGATGGTATGTATACCATTGGCAAACGTCCTTGGGCTTTGAGTCTGTGAGCGCAGTTGGTAAGATGTGTACCTACCTTTTGAAATTTTATTTAGAAATCCAAAAGTGCTGAAACAGGATTAACTAGAAGGCGTTCAATGAATTTTTCATATTTAATGGATCCAACTGTGAGTCACTGGCTCGTCACGCTACTTTGGCGTCGGTGCCACTTTCGCACCTGCATTAGTTGCTTCACCTGGCCCCATGTGCAGCATCTACGGGAGAGGCATGCGACATCGCATGGTACAGCGCGTGCTTCTTCGAGTGACTGTCGCTGGTGACTGACGGTGATGTTAGCCGTCACCTGTGTCTTCCGTTGGCGGAGGGGCACAAGTTTATGGTGCTGCAGTGTGGCAACTGCTCGTGTTGCATCAGGGTATCATCTACACATACTTATTTACAATATGCTAAAGCGCGCATTCCTTCACATATTCTAATGGTTTGTCAAGACTACATTTACTGTAACAACTTTTTAATTTTGTTAAGATTGAGGAGCACAATGCTCTTTTTACGAATTCATAACGTAAAGGGCGCGCACGTATTATTGCGGAAGAATGATTGAAAGACGATCCGTCTCGGGTAAGGGCACGGCTGCGCCCGAAGCACTCCCGATCCATGCGGGGCGGCATCTGCTGCCGTTGCTGCTGCAGGGCGTCGGCTCTTCGTACTGTGGCATCGTGGGGCGCGATTGTTCAGTTAGTTTGTTAGGACGCCCGCGGTGAGTTTATGTAGTACTTCTGTAGACGAGCTAACGTCTTGTTTCTGACACACATTGATGAAGACCCTCGATTTACGCTAACGTTATGCCTACGCCATGTGGTTGATTTGAAAGAAGAAGGTATACCATGTATTGTTTCAATATAATTTTCTATCAAATATAGATCAATATACGTTATAGGTCATGTAATCAATAACCAGTAAAGATTCTATATCTGAAGAGAGGTCATCTCCCGATTTCACGTTCTATGTTTATGATTGATGTATCGAATTTAGCATCAATTTATTTAATACAATCCGCTCTGCTCTGTGTGTCGAGTTGGTGGCTTTTATGAGGCGATGCATATGCTTGTGCAGCAGGATCCCAGAATATATTGGATCGGGTGGTTATATAAATTATACACACATCTTGATATTTCTGTATTCTGGGAAGAGTTCCCATCTATTTAATTTAAGAACAAGTAATAAATACATAAAACTTAGCGCTCTCGCTTATACAACGTGAACCAGAAAGGGTATAATATCCCTTCAATGGTACGTTATTTGGTTCATATGCAATAGTATGGTGATGTTTAAGTTTTAACAAATAATTAAAAAAAAGAAAAAAACTTCTCTATGAAATTAAAAATATTATTTTTCAATTTCTTTTCTTAGACAACCCTAACTTTGTTTATAAACAGAATGTGGTCACCTACCTATGGAGTTAAACATAAACAATAATCTATGATTAAGGAGTATGCACACTACATGAAATGTGGCTTGTGTCTATGTATTTATTCATTCATTTTTTACTTCCTGTTATTGCGAAACAAATAAACAATATAAGAAATTACATAACATTACACAGTTTCACATCTGTATTCCTGAAGGTTTAGAGGTGTATTTTTTCCAACCACGTTTCACTATGTTTAATTCCCACGTAATAGGGGGCGAGCATCTACATTTCTGAACTATGGGCTGCTAGTGAGAAATTTCCTACGAAAAACTCAATAACTGCCCCATTCCATACCCAGGCCGGGTAGAAAACCCGGTCCGGGAATGGTGTACCTATTATTAATACGAGGATGGTCAAAGACGTCCATATTTGACAAAAAAAATCCGTGAAGAACAATTTCTTAATAGGAGTTTATTAGAATTATCTTTATTGGATAAAACATTTTTGAATTTAAATGTCAAGTCTCATTTGCCCAGTAATAACAACAGCTACAGTCATTCGCCATTCAGACCAAACCATAATAATGCTTACACATTTTTGCTTCACGGCAGAAAAAGGTACCGTTGTGGTACCCATAATCTATAATTACAAATTTGGAATTATTTTCAATGTAACTTGAAGAAAACTTCAAATAATTCTACATTGAAGTGCTTACGTAATAACTTATCAAAAATGTGAACTCATTTAAATTCCAACATGATAAACAAATCTTGAATTAAAAATGGTGCAGTGTAGGGTGCCTTTAGAATAGACATTTACACACACACAGCAGTAAATATCGTGTTTCAAAGCACAATTCAAAGAGTATTAACGCAGACAGGCCGATCTTTTCAACCAAACATATTTAAATAAACACAAAATGTAAAAACACAGTTACAATAACACTAGTTTTTATCTTTTAAACGTGTTTTATTTATATGTGTAACACGCGCGGAAATCAGAGTAAATACTAACATAACATAGTTTCATAATTAGATTAGAATTAACTATCTTTATTGGGTAATACATAACTACAGTAAATACAAATTTAGAAGTATTTTCAATGTCAGCTAAAGCAAATGCAAATACAAAATAACATTTGTCTTCATGGCAAAATGAGAACACAAATTGCTTCACAGCTGCAATAAATGTCACATTGTTATATGAGATAGAGCAGAGTATCAGCAGTAGACTATGAGCAAATCAGTGCATTCACCATTATTTAATATAAGAAAACAATTTTATAAATTAATTACAACTTTTTATAAGCATGACAACGTAATAACCGCTTTGTAGTCATAGTAACCAAAAGTCACTAATTTCTTCTTCAATGAGTAAGACCTCTATGATACTCCCCCTCACGATGACCTTCAGGTCTGAGTGACGCCTATCATCTATCTTCTGGACACAATCCCGTATAAAATGTTCCTTTATGCTGATATGTTTCGATCTCTTACCAGTCATTTGATTGTTTGCTAACATCTGTGCAGCCAAATTATCATTATAGATCGTAACAGTTTGTTGAAAAACTCTAATATCTTCCAACAGATATTTCAAGTGTAAAGCTTCCTTCGTTGCTTCTGTCATCGCCATATATTCGGCTTCTGCTGTTGACAAAGCCACTATCCTTTGTTTCTTTGATGCATAACTGATAAGGCCACCACCATACTTAAAAATATAACCGGTATATGAACGACGGTCAACGGTACATGCCGCCCAGTCAGCGTCAGCCATGCCTGTTAGTGCCATTCCTGATTGTTTATATCTGATGGTTACATTCTTCGTTCCTTTTAAATAACGAATCACCCTTTTTGCAGCTTGCTAATGTGTATTATCAAAACATGTATTATATTGGCTCAAATAACTAACAGCAAACATTATATCTGGTCTTGAGGCTACAGCGAGGAACATTAGAGATCCAATTAACTTTTGGTATGGTATATTCTCCATCTCTGTGAGTCCATTACCCTTCCCCAGTTTCAGACCAGTCTCCATGGGCGTTGACACTGGCTTACATTCAGCCATGTTGAACTTATTTATTAAATTTTCAATATAATTCTCCTGTGACAATGTTATTTCTCCCCCTATATGGGTGAATTGTATGCCCAGGCAATGATGGAGTGAACCCATATCTCGTAACTCAAAAACTTTTTGCAGTTTTGTTTTGACTTCTCGTAACAACATTTCTGATTTATATGCTAGTATTAAGTCATCCACATAAATGTTTGCAAACAGCTTTCCTCCTCCTTTTTCTAATATATACAAGCAAGGATCCGCTGAAGAATTCTTAAGTCCGATTTCCAACAATTTCTCATGTAACTTTAAGAACCATTGTCTTCCTGCTTGTTTCAAACCATATATGGCTTTTTTAGTTGACATAATATCCCATTATTTTTATATCTATTTATATCTAAAAGCATTTCTTTTGTTTTTTTAATCAACTCTATGTCTTTTCCATGTGTAATTATGTATTTTAAATATTTATCCAGATTTTTCGGCTTCTTCATATAAATTTGTTCATCTAAATCGCCGTTTAAAAATGCAGTACACACGTCTTGTTGGTATAACTTAAATTTATTTTCAATTGCATGTGCAATAAGTATTCTAAGAGTACTCATTTTTGCAACAGGTGCAAATGTTTCAGTGTATTCAATTCCTTCTTTCTGATTAAACCCACGCGCCACAAGTCGTGCTTTTCGTCTATCTATTTCTCCCGTTGCATTATATTTATATTTTAAAATCATTTTACTATCAATCAAATTTTTGCTTTCGTTCCTGTGTACAATTTTCATAGTATTATTTTTAAGATGAGATTCAATCTCGCTTATTATTGCATCTTCCCATTCATCCATGTTCTCGTCTATTTCACAGAGGAATGATTGTTCAGCATCCATCTTGATGCCATGCTGGTGGTTTACTCTGTCTTTTATCAGTAGAACTAGTCGAATCTATTTCATCTGTTTCTGTATTTGCGTCAACAAATATTTCATCATTGTTCAATTCCTGGTCAGTTTCATCAATTTCATGTTCTTTCAAATCTTTATTATCTTCTACATTTTCATTTCAGGAGAACATATAATTTCTATTTCCTTTTTATTAACTACATCTTGTTTTTGTTCTCCTTTGATCTCGTTTTCATAAAACATTTTGTCCAGTATTTTTACATCGCTGTTAATGATTACCTGGTCTGTTTTTGGGTTGAAAATCCGGTATGCCTTGTGATTTTCCGAATATCCTACAAAAATTCCAGGTGTCGCTCTGGTTTCAAATTTTCCATTTTTCTTTCTATTTTTATGTACAAACGCCTTAGTTCCGAATATGTGAAAATGTCATACTGACGGAACTCTCTTTACCCATTTTTCAAATGGAGTCGCGTTATCAATACTTGCGCAAGGACTACGGTTTGCCAAGTAGTTAGCTGTATTAATAGCTTCAGCCCAAAAAACTTCTTTCATGTTGGCGTCTATCAACATACATCTTACATACACAGCTTTATCAAGCAATGTCCTATTTTTTCTTTCTGCTAAGCCATTCTGTTCTGGTGTGTATGGTGCGGAAAGTCTCCTTTTGATGCCATTCTCCTTCAAATATTTGTCAAAATTATTGTTAATTTATTCTGTCCCATTGTCACTTTGTAAGCATACTATCTTCTTTTTGGTAAATCTTTCATCTCATTTTTGAATTCCTTAAATTAGTTTCATCCTTAGTTTTCATTGTATATACTCTTGTATATCTTGAATAATCATCTGTAAATGTGATGAAGTATTTGGAACCCCCTTTCGATGGCTGCCTCATGGGACCACATACATCAGTATGCACAATTTCTAATCTTTAATTTGTACGTTGCTCATTTTTAGGTGCATTAAACGGTAGTTTTGTTGCTTTGCCTTTAGCACAGACTTCACAGTCTTTAACTGTGTCACTTTTATTGAATTCTAAGCCTTCCATAATTTTCTTATCAAGTGCTATTCTCATTTGTCCTTCATTTAGATGTGCTAACTTTCTATGCCATTGCTGCATTTTGCTTGCTTCGCAGTAATTAGCTTTCTCTTCTATGTTTTTTTAACGTAGTACAAACCGTCTGAATGTCTCTCTGCTTTTAACACAATTTTAATCACGATAGCATTTTTTTGTTTAAATAAAACTGTTCCACCTTTGTCTGTTATTTTTCCAACTGACATTAGATTTGTAGACAGCGATGGTACGTACAAGGCTTCAGTTAGTTTCAGATTTGGTATTTTATAGGTGTAAAGTTTTGCTGGAACTCGTCCTTCGATTTGTGCAAGACAGTTTTCTGATGCTAACCTTAACGTTTTGTTATCAGCTTTGTCCATATTAATGAATCTTTTCAATTCATGACTCATATGTGACGTACATCCGCTGTCAAGACACCATTTCTTAATTTTTTCTTTATTATCAGACGTATTTAGGCATGTTTCTTCTAAGCAACATAGACTTGCATTATTTTTATTAACTCGGTCCACTTTTGACCAGCATTCATGAGCTTTGTGTCCTTTCTTTTTGCATTTAAAACATTAAACAATAAAGTTTTTATTTTTGCCACGTTGTCTACTATACAGCGCCTCTTGTTCAGAGTTTTGTTCACTTGTACTAGCTACATTTTTTCTTGCCTCAGCTTCTTCAATTATCTTTATTTGCAAGTTGTCTGGATCTGATAGATCATCCCTGGATTCTATTGCAATTCTAAAATTTTCAAAAGATTGAGGTAAGCTGTAAAGCATCATAATACTAAGAAGATCTTTATTAATTGGTATGTCCATATCTGCTAGTTTATCGACGATATCCATAAATTTATTCAAGTGATTGACAATATTATCACCATCTTTCATCTTCTTCAATATCAACTCTTTTAATAGGCTTGCTTTTCTTCCAGGACCTTTGCTATAATATATGCTTTCTAGCGTATCCCAGACATCTTTACTTCTTTGACAACTTAGCTCGGCTAATGCTAACTCATCTTTTTCCAAATAGTCATTCAATGCATCACCTTCTCGCGTTGGTCTCTTAATTTTATTTGAAACATAGCTCCAAAGGCCAAGTTTTAATAGTACGGCTTTTGCATGGATCCTCCATATATCGTAGTTTTCTCTTTTCAATTGTTCTATGTGCACGTGATTACTCATTGTTCTCTTTTATCCCCGTTCCTGGGCCCATAACCTGTTATATGAGATAGAGCAGAGTATCAGCAGTAGACTATGAGCAAATCATGGCATTCACCATTATTTAATATAAGAAAATAATTTTATAAATTAATTACAACTTCTTATAAGCATGACAACGTAATAACCGCTTTGTAGTCATAGTAACCAAAAGTCACTAATTTCTTCTTCTATGAGTAAGACCTCTATGATACACATCTACGTTTTTCATCTGTTTTAGGTCAAAGATAGTTCAAAAAAACAGCTGATTAAGGTTGAGGGAATCATAGTTTTTGCGAAAACTTAGAAACTCGACAGCCAAATGTTATAGTTGACCTAGTTGGTCAACTATCACCACCATCTTACATGAATCACATTACAATAAGATGATGGTGATAGTTATTACAGACACAATATTATGTGCAACATTATGGTTATTTAGGATTGAATTGTTTATATTATGCGGTTATCAGTATAATAAGATGTTTGCCGGATTGAAAAAAAAGTTATAGTCTTCATATGTGAAGACTATCCATGTAAGCCCTATCCAAAACCACAATTTATCGCTGGTTTGCTGAATTTCAACGTGGACGTGTCAATCACAGTGATGATCCCCGTCAAGGTCGTCCAAAAACTGCAGTCACGAAAAAAAACGTTGATGAACGAAGAACGTCAGTACAGTGAGAAGAAGACTTGCTGAAGCAAATTTGAAACCCCGAAGACCAGCGAGTGGCCAAAAACTCGAGAGACAGCGTCGAGTAGCGAGACTGCGATACGCCCGTGAACACATGCAGTGGGATGAAGAAGAATGGTCAAGAATTTTGTTTGCAGATGAGTCTCGATTCTCCCTTTACACTTCTGATGGAAGGCGAAGTGTTTACAGGCGACTTGGTGAGCGGTACCTTCAAGCCTGCATCTCAGAAAGAGTCCAATACGGTGGAGGCAGTGTACATGTATGCGCTGGCATATCTTCAGAAGGTCGCACAGAGCTAGTAGCCATAGAAAATGGCACCCTCACTGGGCAAAGATATGCTCAAGAGATTCTCAATGAGTATGGAGGGCCGTATTTAGCAAATATGGGTGATGGATCGATGTTGATGCATGATAATGCCCGGCCACACACGGCTCATATCGTACAAGAGTATATTCAGGAGGTCGGTATCAGCGTGATGGCTTGGCCATCAAGAAGTCCTGATCTCAACCCGATTGAACACGCCTGGGATGAGCTTGGGAGGCTAGTCAGAAATCGCAGATCACCACCTACCCTTAGGGCACTAAAGCAGGCCCTGGTAGAAGAATGGGAGAATATTCCCCAACATCGGCTCCGAAACCTAGTGTTCAGTATGCCAAACCGGCTCGAAGCTGTAATCAGAGCTCGAGGCGGCAATACCAGTTATTAAAAATTAAATAACATGTGATACATTTTAGTTGAATTTTTTTACACTAAACTAAAAATGTCTATTTTCATTGTTTTATCTTTTTTAAGCTAAAAATGTTGGATAATGTATAATTTTAGTTTCTAAGAATTAAAGCCTATAAAATTTGCAACAAAACGTTTTTAACCTTAAATCACTACCTTCTATAGTTAAGAAAAAAATTTAATTTGAAAAGTGTGATACTTACTTTTGCAGGCCAGTGTAGACAACATTTTTCCAGCGCTTCTTCAAAAAGGCTTGGATATCCTAGTACTGCTACTAGTCAAGATATACCGGGTAAGCTTTGCCTGGGGCTATCTTCCAGAACATTGGACTAAGGCTAAAGTACTATTTATACCTAAGGCAGGCAGAAAGGACTACTCCCTGCCAAGCTCCTTCAGACCCATAAGCCTTACCTCCTTTCTCCTGAAGGTTATTGAGAAAGTCTTGGACACACACATAAGAGAGGATGCTCTAAGCCTAAAACCCATTCATAGTTCTCAACACGCCTACTGTAGAGGCAGGTCTACAGAAACGGCCCTTCGACAACTTGTGGATAAAGTCGAGAAGGCGTTACAAGACAAACAGATTGCACTCTGTGCGTTTCTAGACATTGAGGGCGCCTTTGACAATACCCCGACAGACACGCTAGTGAAGGGACTAATTAACAAAAATGTAGACTCCACCACTGTCAAATGGGTAAGGTCAATGCTCTCAAATCGCAAAGCTCTAATCTCCCTCCATGGGACATCACTGGAGCTATACACTACGCGAGGTTGCCCACAAGGTGGCATTCTTTCGCCACTTCTATGGACAGTAGCAGTAGACGAACTACTTAGTAAGCTGGCAGAACTCAGGATTGATGCACTAGGGTACGCAGACGACCTAGTTATTATCGTCAGAGGTTTCTGCCAAAGCCTACTAAGCTCTATATTGCAAAAGGCGCTAAACAACACCTCACAGTGGTGTACAGCCAACAAACTGTCAGTCAACGCAGGAAAGACTGTTATAGTGCCATTCACGAGGAAACGGACACTTAACAAACTGAAGTCCTTGAACGGCTCTACTTTAGAATTCTCAGCTGAGGTTAAGTATCTGGGAGTCACATTCGACCAGAAACTCACGTGGAATTCTCACATCGACAAAGCCGTGAAAAAGGCCAAAACAACCTTGGGTGTATGTCGACGTCTGGTAGGGAGACATTGGGGAATGCGCCCCAAGATCCTCCTATGGCTATTCACAGCAATTGTGAGACCAACAATCACATACGCCTCCATTGTGTGGTGGAAGAAAGCCAGCCAGAAAACAACTGCAGACAGACTAAATAGCCTGCAGAGACTTGCCTGTATGTTGGTAACCGGGGCCATGACGTCTACTCCTGGTGCGGCCATTGAAGCAATGCTAAACCTACCGCCTCTTCCACTGTTCATACAGCAAGAGGCGAAGGCAAGTATGCTGAGGGCAATCGCCCAGGGGGGTTCATGTAACTGGATGTCGCAAACGCTTAGGACTTTAGAGGACTCAGTTCTGCGAGACCACATATTAGGCATGTTACCTGATCAAATGATTCCACAATTAATCTCTGTTAAACACTATATCGTGGAAGTACCTTCCAGGGACGACTGGATGAACAACAAAGTCACGTGGAAGGACGGGAGCCTCATGTGGTTCACCGATGGGTCCAAAATGGAAAATGAAGTCGGCTGTGGGGTCTATGGAGAACGCCCCAGGTTTAAATCCAGCACAAACCTGGGAAGCTTTACCTCCATATTTCAAGCAGAGGTGTACGCCATCCTGGAATGCGTGGAAACCAATATCCAAAAAGGCTGCTTCAATCATAACATATACATTCACTCTGATAGTCAGGCAGCATTGTTGGCTTTAGACGCTGACTTGACGTCGTCTAAGTTAGTCAATAATTGCGTTGAATGCCTGAATTCATTAGGCATGAAAAACAGAGTGATTCTCAGATGGGTCCCAGGGCATGCTGGAATCATAGGCAATGAAATGGCCGATGAGCTCGCAAGAGCTGGGGCTAAAGAAGCTAATATGGTCCGGAACCCATTTGTGGACTGCCCAAGAGCGCCATCCGAGACATCCTGAGTAACCAATGTAAACAAGAAGCACTTAAACGCTGGAACAACTCTTCAGGTTTAAACCACTCTAAAGCACTGATAAGGGCATTCAACAGTAGCTATGCGAATGAAGCCCTATCATTGAACAGGAAAAATCTATGCATACTCACTAGGATGCTAACCGGGCACTGTCGCCTAAACAAGCACCTCAGTGTGGTCGGCATCAAAAGCGACAAAGCTTGCAGGTTCTGCCTTGAGGATGATGAAACACCTATTCATCTACTCTGCGACTGCGGCCCACTAATGCATAAGCGTAACACAATCTTTGGTGACTACTTCGTGCCACAAGATAGTGTTTGCAACACTCGCGTCAAGGAACTACTGCGGTTCGTAAAGGCGGCAGGGCTTGACGATGAGCTTTAGTATGAGTGGCGAACACAATAGTCCAATTCTGGACGCGGTGTTACTAGGAATCTTTTAGGACTAGGAAATATCCACCCTCTTCAAATAATAATAAAAGATGTTTGCCATGTAAAGCCCGTAGGAGTTACCAAAATACATATTGTAATGTATATCGGCGCAAATACTACAACACATCTATTATAAAAACGAAAATAATAACTTTAAAAATTTTACTAAAAATTAAATCGTAAATCATTATTTGATTACACTGTGATGAAAAATTATTTTTAAAAAGAATTAATCAAAAACAAGTGCTCGTGCGCCGAGCCCTATAAATATGGTCACATTGTCGGTACTCGAGGCATTCATGCTCGTGGGTAGTCATAACTTTGCCTGTAGAATATACGAAGGTCGTCAAATACTCTTGCAGTTTTCATTCGATGATCCAATTATGAGTGATCACCAGCAAGTTGACAATTGTGACGACATACCTTTAAAAAACAATGCGGAGGCGCTTTCTTCGTCATCGAAGGTGGGATAAAGGATTCAAATTAACTTAATTTGAATTTACCGATTATTCGATGTTATTTTTGAAGGTATATTTAAAACAAAAAAAAGAGTTACATAGCTACTGTTTCCAAAGCCATGTGATAGTAAAAAATATTTTTCGCTACCCTCATACGTACAAATTGAATTAAGTGTTTGAATTTATATGAAATTCATTTATGTGAAAATAAGTTCAAGCTACCGTCAATATTTAAGACTTAGCGTTTGCGTTAGTAATTAAAGGGAGTTGCTATTTTGTGATTTTATTTTCTGTAAATCGTGGTAGTAAATTAACTAATGCGCTAAGCTATGACATATCATAACTTGTGAGTTTTCCGAAAGTGTCGAGTAATAAGTCCCATGATGCTGAGAATGAGAGAAACTTTAATTATGATGTTTACAGTTGTACTTTGCTACGAATTTTGGTAACATACAGGAACGAGTGTGCTGCAATGTGTAGTGCAGAACAGCGTGTGATGCCGTTTCCGTGGTCGTGGTTGTCGGCTTTAAAAAGTAAGTCTGAGAAAAGACAGTCAAAAACTATAAATAATTAATATAGCAAAACAACGTTTGCAGAAGCTACAGAAGAGTATCAAAACCAATCACCCCACTCGTTTTTTAAAATAACTTAAATAATATCACGTTCCATCCATATATTATGTGTCTTAATATTGTGTATTACGGAGTTGTTATTTTTTTTGTTATGCACTATGACGTTATAGTAGCAACGTTTAATGTGGCTGGTTCCCATGGCCTCGGCATTTTTTTTCTTATAGTTCCTTTTTCGGGTTTTAAAATTTTTCATTATTATATAGCAATATAAATTATCGAATAAAAATATTAAAAAAATAGATGCATAGGTATTATTATTTGTAGAAAACAGTAAAATAACCAAACTCTTTATATAATTCATTTATTTAAATTGTATAGTATTCACATTGTCGCTACGCGTTTCATTAAGAAACATTAGCTTCATATACAAAATGAGAACACAATATTACAAAATAACTATGTTATTAAGAAATGCAGTGGTCGAACATAAGCTTTACAATAATAGTAACTAGGGCCGCCTCGTACGCAGGGGGCGCTGGTGAACTTAGCGTAACTTATACTTAAATTAAATGTACTTGGCAGTAACAACAGGCGAGACTTCCAACGAATATTACTCTTTACTTTTAATACTGATCTACGCCAAGTGCTTTTTGTATTAGCGCCATCTGTGTGATTCACTGTGGTAATGTTTTTTTAATTATTTGTCTTGCTATTTATACATGATTCAATGTTATGTGCGTGGAAATATCTTAACATTTTAAAGCAAAATAAAGAGAAATATTAAGAAGTAATCTATTATTATATAAAGTATTAAAATAATAGATCAAGTGAAAAGAAAATAATTTTGAATTGGTTAAGATAATTATAGGAAAGTTTAAAGATATATAACCAAAAAAAATTATAGAGCGATAGATTAGACTTTGATAGTGTTTTTATTTAGTCAACAGTGTGTCATATTTTTTAGTTTGTGAACAAATATTTATCTTTCGAGTGAAACATGTGAACAAAACAAACGCCACTATTCAGCCAGGACGCGGGTGATCACCGCTATATTATTGTAAAGAACCAACCACTAGATCGAGCCTTCGAGGGAATGGACAGATAAAATTTTTGGCATTGGTTTTGAATATCGTCGAATCACAACAGATGTCGCTATAATAGACAAATATCGCGCTATTGACATTTATATTCGGTCAAATCGAAATTCCGTCAACATAGGCATACCAATAAATGTGCATCTCAGTGACTATTTTAAGAAGCCTGGAAGTAATAATTATTTTTCGATTTGAATAATTATTATCTACTTATACTTATATAAATATTAAAATATCGAACAAACCATTGATGGAAAGATTAAATAACTCTTTGAAGGAATTAATTAATTGTCTAAAAACACAAACAGAGAAATTGGTGATACTATATTTTATTTGATCTGAATACATTGTTTCTCACCATAGCTCTCTAAGTTAGTTGTCACTGAGACACACAAGGAATAGGATAACATAATCTATAATTGACTAAATACCTTAAGACAGCTAGCGGGTAAAATAAACTAGTTACGCCACCTCTCTGTACTTCGTTAATTCGAACACTAAATACAACTATTGAGCATAAAACGAAATAGGGCAGTCGCGGGTTAGACAAATGCTATGTTGAGTATATGTTACTGTCAAACTGCATACATATCGGGAATATAATAAATGCCCAATTACTAACGGTTTGTGTGAAACTTTCGAGTGATATCACTAGTGGCTAATCAATAAAATATAATTAATATAACCATATGAATACAACATTTTTTATTGCTTCTAGGATGATAATACTTAATGAATTTTAAATGATAAAATAACCTCTCACTCCAGTGGCATTGTTTCTGTCAAACTGACAGTGACAACTTCCGTCAAATAGTCGTTATATTGCCATAGACAAACTGCTGTAAATTTGAGATGTAAGCCAACAATACAATTTGTATTGTTTTGTGTATATCTAAGTTTCACAAAAACCCCAATATATATATATATATATATATCTATATCGCAATTCAACAATTACATCCTATGTAATCACATGCGGAAAAAAACTATAACTAATTGAAAATGCTCGTAATTGTTCTTTTTTAGATAGGCCTTTGTATGTTATAAAATATAATATTATTTCAGGAAGACAATAAAGCGAAAATTAAAATATCCATTCACACATTGCACAGATCAAACATATGACTTTGTAAACGTAAATAATTATAATACTTAGGTAATTAAAGATAACGCGGCGTGCTAATTGGGCTTGTTTAAAAAGTAAAATAAACTTTGAAATAAGTAAAATTATTGTAGTCATGACACAATTTCGTTTTTGAAGCAATAAACGACACAGTACAAGTAATAGAACAGTAGCGTATCTCAGCGGTCTCCTTGAAATTTATACCTTTACTTATGAAAATAAGGGACGAGATGAGCAGGACGTTGAGTTGATGGTAATTGATACGCCCTGCTCATTACAATGCATTAACGTTCAGGATTATTGAAAAAAAAAATCTGAGCGGCAATACAATTGCGCTCGTCGCTTTGAGACATAAGTTGTTAAGTCTCATTTGCCCAGTAATTTCACTAGATACGGCGCCCTTCAGACCGAAACACAATAATGCTAACACAATACTGCTTCACGGCAGAAATAGGCGCCGTTGTGGTACCCATAATCTAGCCGGCATCCTGTGCAATGGAGCCTCCCACTGGTACCTACGTCTGGGGGAGCGCTACGGTTGGTACATACAAACAGATTGGCGACGCAGCTAATATAACTCGGACAGCGACCTGTATCTCGTACGGCGTGGAACTCAATAGTTATGTTCTTAAGATTTCTAAGAGGCCATGCAAATCGTGTGTATGTGTGTGTCAATTCGGGCGCTCTAGTGTGATGTTAAAATACTGTTCTTTTACTGTATTGTGTCACCAATATTCGCCTTGATAAGGCCATCGTAAAACTTTATCATCACCATATATGTTTTGCTAATGATGATTTAGAAAAACGTGCGCCAATAATAATTTTTTGATAAAGTAAAAGACAGTTTTGTAAGATATTTCACAAAATCGCACCAAACTGTTAGCCTGTGTCATGGCTTTGTATACGTGACGTAAATGCTTATATAATATTCACACTTTATTTTTTTATTTCACTCACATTTTATCGGACAAAAGAACATTTCTCATAATATTTTATTGTGAGTAATAAAATGAAACTACAAACTAATTGTTGTCAGCTAGCATATAACAGCCAAAACTTATAAATGTCAAAAGCCTATTTCAATTACAACAAAATTGAAAAAAAAAATAATAATTTTTGACAACAATAATTTTACTAATGGCTACAATGTCACTTAAATATAGAAAGCCCATTGCAGAAAATAAAACCTCAAAATACGACAAAAAATTTAAAAGCAATTTAAAACCTCACCTCCAAACCCTAGACACAAAATTATGACTCCAGAAAAAAAATACTTTTTTCAATTCTTTCACTATGTATTCTAACTTGACTAAATCTATTTTGTAAATTATAGAATCTATGTAATCTGTGTCATAAGTTTGCAGGACATAATATATAAAAAAAATGGAGGCCTGTTTACAGAAAATACCAACGTTTCTAGCTTATCACCAAATCAGAAAAGCTATGTTTTTTATTTTCTTCTTAGGTATTCATAAAGATGTGACAGACCCACAGATCAACATTTACACATTAAGTTTCTTAAAAATAGGACTCAAATTCCACTTAAATAATATTACATATAACATATAAAACATTACATAAATATTGTATAAGTAAACATTGACCAACTTGACATCTATTGAGCCAATCTCTGAAAAATCAACTAAATAATAAAGTTTGGCACAATTTCACCTTTAAAACAATTCTTTCAAAATGAAAATAATATAACTGTTACAAAAACGACAAGCTTCCATTATGGAGAATGTTTTTAATGCCTTTGTGGATGGAAGTAAGATCCAAGTTTTATCAATTCAACTTAAAGCAATTTAGGTTTAAGTTAATTGCCAGTTAAAAGCTACGTTGCTAAAAATAATATTGTTTACAATTCTTGTCTTTTTTTATGAAAATAAGGGACAAGATGAGCAGGACATTCTCTGATCGTAATTGATACGCCCTGCCCTTTAAAATGCGGTGCCACTCAGGATACTAGAAAAACCCAAATAATTCTGACCGGCACTACAATTGCGCTCGTTAACTTGAGACATAAGACGTTAAGTCTCATTTGCCCAGTAATTTCACTTGCTACGGCGCCTTTCAGACAAAAATACAATAATGCTTACACATTGCTGCTTCACGGCAGAAAAAAAAGACCCACAATCTAGCCGGCAACCTGTACAAAGGTGCCTCCCATTGGTAAACTTGGCGTATTCGGCTTTTGGTTTTTGTAGTAGAAAAATTAAAAGAAAAAGTAGGTATTTTCTATGAACAAGCCATAAATAAGAGACACTGTCTCTTACAATTGTATTCCAGCATAATATATGTATAACCCAATTATTGTCAAATGAAATAAAACCTTATTATATGAGATACAATAATTGATTACTACATTTCATTGTTGTGTAATATTTAACATAAAAACTTATTACAATATTATAATAAAATTCCACCTATCGAATTAAAAGTATGCTGGGTATAATTCTTTTTTCCACTCAACAATAAAAAAAAATCAGCAATATTTATAGACCACATTCGCATTAAATTGAATCTGGTACATTTATACTACTACCCACTGTATACAACATTAAATAATCACAACTACAGGATAAGGGTGAGCTCACACGAGCGTTATTAACGCCTACGTTTGTGGCGTTTTTTCACACTGCCGTCAATTATATATACAATTTCTAAACAAAGCCTACATTAGGTTTATGAGTGGTACTTTTCAATAAGCACCATATTTAGAATTACCGCTTCATTAAACTATTATTATCATCATTGTCTCTTATATATGTGACGGACAAAACATATAGGTACATATAATAATTATATTAATATACGACTTGTTAAAAGTGTATAGCTTGAACAAGCATTTAATAAGTGCTAAGTTATTATTATTATTATTCTCGAACGACAAATGGCAAGTATAATGTAATTTTCACAAATTATGTAAATGCGGTCGCGGTGCAGAGTGTTTGTATCTCGGTGAATGACTGCACTGTCACTGAAAGTACAATAATTTTACGCCGTTACTATGTCGGTCCCTGTAGGAGAGAGACTCAAAAGGTTGTACGAGAGAATTCTTTTAGATTGTTTCCACACTTAAATAGTCACTACTCACGATCGCGGGGACATGTGACCAAGCGCATCATGCTACGCCTTAGCTAGTTTTACAAAACCCATTTATAAGCAGATAATGCTGCTTATCATGAGGGTGGCCAATATGGTTGTTCCGTCACTTATTCCGATAAAAGTGGCAATTTAAGTGCAGTGAATAATATTGAAAATTTAACAAAGCAATATTACTTTTTCGCGACCGCACTGTAGATCGTTGAGCGTTACTGCCGCCCGTGTGGTCGAACCCTTATACGCGAACGTAACGCAGTGCTCAGCTTAACAAGAAGGCCTTGACTATCTACCCTCACATCCATTAATTCCGATAATAAGGTCACAGTTTCGCTAATAATTACAACGATATCACTTCTCACTACAAGAATTACTTAGTAGAATTACAAAATTAAAATTTACGCTTCAGTAGAAAATCGCTTTGTCACACACATTAATAATATTTCGCTTACACTAACACTCCACGAGAGACTTTTCGAAGAACGTAGAAATATTGCGATTTAAAAAAAAACTTAAAATTCAGTCAAAATCTTGCATAGCGTCGCGACAAGACTCTACGAATTTACAATAATGTTTTTGTCTCTCGAGAAGTTCAAGTCGTTCGGTAAAATATTTAAAGAGTTACCTTAAGTGGTCGGGGGTTCCTAACACTAAGACCATTAGCAGGCACTAGATACATCGAACCTCCATACAATTGTTAAATGTATAATACATAGAAAAAACAGTAAAACTCGTTATAACACGTACAATTCCACTAAAATGTCCGCAATCACTTCGTAGTCTTTATTATATTGAGATCAATTTTGCCGCTACGCACTAGATTCTTTTGAACGCACGCCGCCAAGCGAATTTGAGTCTTATACACTTTCACACATGCTCACCATTGCCTTGACACAAATTTATAAAACAAACTACTCAATTGTTGCCCAATAGAGCGAAAGAGACTATAGTACCTAATGTACTATCTATCCTTGTTACAATTATTAACCAGTCTATTCTATAAATTCATGCCCCATGTAACATTAGGAGTAGATTTAAAATAGGAACATGTAAAACAGTATACGGTACAGGCACAATTTTATATGTTGATTCGATTCAAAGACACGGGTAGTGGTCAATATTAATAATAATTATAGAGCGCGCCATTTGAACGGAATCAAGATGAACAACCAAAACGGGTGTTCAGTGTTGCCAGCATTAAAATAATTAAATTTAAAAGTCATCTACGTAAAGTAGTTTATTCTAAACAAGTCTGTAAAGCGAGAGGCAATGGTGAAACAATTAACACAAGAACGTTTAGACAGCTACATTAACACTTATCACGCACATAGTCAATCAATACGTAATTGGACGATAGATGGCGCTGAAAACGCTACTGAACCAGAGGGCACGGGGGCGGACTGAACGCGTGTGCGGCCCCGGGTTTCATTGTCTAGAGGGCACTTGGGTCGGGTGGGTTCGTTTGGAGCCCCGAGATCAAACAAGATGGTCTCGGTCGTCGAGCGAGGCGTCCGAGTCGCGTTCGGCGCGGAGCTCTCGTTCGAGATCGAGACTGCGGCGCTCGAGTTCAAGTCGAGCGGGGCCCGCACCGGGGGCCCGTCGCGGGGCCTCTAGCGACGACACCTGAAACACACCAACTGATATTAGTCGGTTAACTGCCGTCATAACATGCGACAAATAGTAAATTATTTAGAAAGAATGAGGGACTAATCTAAAACAGTAAATAAAAATAGTAAACAACATAATACAGAGGATGAAAACAGATACTGAAAAAAAATTTAACGGAAAATTAATATTTTTACAGCAATAAAAGAGGAAACATCAATAAACTGTCTTCAATCAAAGATTGAATAGACATAAGCCCTTACAAACATTTATATAGGCTTGTACACTAGTTTAAAAACAAATTTCGACTCACTGAAAACTTCAGTTCATTAAATAAAATACTTTAAATACTATTAAAAGGCGCGTATTTGTTGCTTAAGATTAATTTTAGTTATTGCAGCGAATTAAGAATAATAATATCTACCAATCATCTCGATGTTTCGTGTGCCTTACAGCCTGCACGATTGCACGTTTAATAATTTGAAACAGTATTTTAGCTTGATACATTACGTTATACTGTTGAGTCGTGTACTATTATAAATACTAACCCCCTTATTCATAATGGTCTGCTAACTTTAAACAGCCGCTTAGGAGTGTTTTTTCTCATTCTGACTTAGGTCAAGCGAAGAAGACAGAGTGAGAATTAGCAATGCTTTAAGTTAGTTAGACTATTATGAATAAGGGGGTAAGTCAAACAGATTCTCCCAGTATTCCAGAAAGCGTCTCAATACGTAAGTCCACTGTCAAGTGTATTGCTGTCTCTTTTATGTACAAATATAAAGACAATGAGGAACAATATTATTATTAAGAACCTACTGGAATACGGGCTTGATATCCTTTAAATAGTCGGATATGTACCAGAGACAAAAGTGCTCATCAAAAGAGCAGACAATTATAACATTAAAAATTAATTAAAGAAATTTTGATATTTAAAAAAACCGACACTTGACTGAAGCGAAATCGCCATCAAAGCTAGGTTAATAATAGGAAATATAAGTATGCTCACGGAGCGAGTCTCCCGGGATTTCAATTTCCGCAAACGAACGTTTTTAGGAGACTGAGACGGCTCAGTTTAATGCCACAAAATTAAGTCTACAGCGGGCTCAAAGAAGTTTTCACTTAAAAAAAATTGCGATAAATGAAAATAGAACACGGAAACAAAATTCAATGTGTTTACAGAATCTAATAAAGTTGAGCTACCCTCTATTTACAGAAAGCTACTAAATATATATTAAATGTGTGATTTTTCGGTCATAAATTCATGTGTTGCTATCGGAACTGTAAAATCACGTAACATTTCAAGATTATTGTTGAATAAACAGAGGGTAACCGTATTATTAAATAAAGAATAATTGCATGCTTAAATGTAAGAATCACATAACAACAGTAATAATTTGGAAAAAAGGTGCATTACCTCTAACCTCAAACTATTGCAGACCGTAAACAATAAAGCACCAATCGTGTGTTCAAATTAAAAAATATGAAACATCGATGACGCTAGGACTTTGCTAGCATTCTTAAAGCTATCATAAAATGGGATCCATGATCACGTATACTACCCGGTTACATTATATCTAGACCTGACGTCGATGACGTCACATTGTCGCGTCACATTGTTGATACGGTGTGCAAAACAAGCATCACTAGGATATTATCTATATATATAAAAATGAATTACTATTCGTTAGTCTCGCTATAACTCAAGAACGGCTGAAACTGGCTGAATAAATAGGAAAATGCTGCTAAATTAAATAAAAACAACAAATTTGTTTTTCCTTTGATGTGTCCATACATAATTTCTATGAGAGAATTTATTGACGCACGGTTTGACAGTTCTGCTGTGAAACAATTTCATTACGACAGCAGGGTGCATATTTTCCGAAGTAATTTTTGATGTTATGATATATTATTGACAAATTCATATAAAAACATTATTCTATTTATTATAATATATAATATACAGAACAACGTCTGTCGGGTCTTATTATTATAATGATGAGGTTAAGTAAAAGAAGTATTTGTTTTTCTGACAGTACTATTAAAGCGACACAGAACAACAGAAACTACAGAATTATAATAACAACAAAAGTGAAAACGTAACAATGAAAACTTCAAAAACAAAGCAGGTGATAGCACGAAAATATAACGGCATGTTACGACAGTGACGATGTGAAGTCATCGGCGTCAGGTCCAGAAATAATGTCACCGAGTAATTCATACAGTTTTTGAGTTAGAATTTTAAAATGGTAAGATGTTCAGCGTGTCTGCGCCTCAAAAACTGGTACAAAAAAATTTGCTGTCAAACATAATATGGTACAGCCTGTCCAGTGGTATTTATACAGTCAGTGGCCTCAATGTTACCTTAGCAAGGCGCCGCGCGGAAGGCGGCCGCTAGGACGGCGCGGGCAGGTGCGGCAGTTTGCTCCCCCAGTACCGGCCGCTCACTCCCGCTCCTCCCCCGCTGGACACGCTCCCGCCGCTCAATCCGCTCCCCTCTTCTGATAAGGCTGCTTGTAGTTTCGCTTCTGAAAACAAACATCAGAACGCTATATTTGAAAGAAAATTTATTTACGTTTTAAGGACTTCTTCCCATTAGACCTAAAATTTTCCGAAGCGGCTGGTGGTAAATAGAATAGTTTAAATACTTTGACATTCAGAAGTGTAATTGTTTAGCCTACATGAAGTGCGTCTAAAACACATCATACAGTTGATACTAACTGGCGACTTGTGATGCGTTGAAGGTGACGGGCGTGCGCGCCAACGGAGTCCGCAGCGAACCCCCCCGCGCACCCGCTGCGCCCGTCGCGCCGCTCGACTGTGCACGTGCAAACAGACAAACATACTTTATCACCAAAATGATCCAAACATAAATCAGTTAGTAGTAGATCACTACTGCTCTATCTCCAATAGAATGGAGAAATAGTGACTCAAAAAATAGTAATAAGTCAATAAGGAAAGTAAGTACTTAAATTAGTTAAGATTAGGTTTACCACTAACGTAGATTTTTAAGTCTAACTAACATGATTTTGAGTCTGTAGTTACTTGAAAATAAAGTTTTATTATTATTATTATAAATGGTAAAAACTACATTCTGCGAACACAAACTGCGTCGAAGTACATAAAGGTATCTTTCAAACGTAAATATTGTTGCGTTAACGACACGTTCTTACTTTGTTTAAACTTAGGACAATAGCGCACTAGCGGCTTGGTTCGGCGACTATGACGCGCGACCCGGTCGCAAGGGTCGCCACCGTTATAACGTTTCACGTTTTTGTGACATCAAATAAATTCAATATACGACATCTTAATAATTAGTTTCAGTCATATATTTTTTTATACAATTATTTTTATACCATTTAATACAACTGAGGACTCTTTAGTGTATTATTGGAATTGAATTGAGTTTCTTACGGCTGTTCCCAATATTCAGTCTATCTCCGGTTGTGACCTACTTGAGATAAAAATCGTAACAATCGTTGACTTTTCTGTCCCAATAAACTTATCGACAAGGTAACTTACCTTATCCGTACACGCTGTCTGTCAATAGGACGACGTATAGCTTACCAGCGATAGAAGTTTGTATGGAAATTCCAATTCACGCGTCAATTCCGATAAGTCATTCTTATCGCCTTATATTGGGGCAGCTTCAGATTATTGACAGTAGAAGGTAGTAATTTATCTCTATCTGTAGATAGTATATTGGGAACGGCCGTTAGTCCACGCGCCAAACTATCATACAATCTCCTTATTCATCAGTGCAATTAAGAAACTTTTCCACGTAGCCTGAGCATATGTGACGGTAATCTCCTACCATCAGATGACCGGCTCCCTGTTTATCCTTCCCGATTCCATAAAATATATCCGGATACAAGTACATCTGTTATAGACCTCTCCTATATCCATAGCAACCAGTATTTCCCTGTTAGAACTTATTAATTACAGAAAGGTAAATGAGTGTTTTTAAACCTAAAGTATCAAATAAAATCGATTAACAAGCATAACTAAAATAACATAATAAATAAATTTAAATATAAATTATAATTATCTTGTGAAAATCATAATTAAAATATGAAACGAAATAATAAAATGTAAAATAAATTAAATTAAATAAAAAAAAACACGTGAGCCGTAGCCAGAATGCTTAATTTACTTTTTTACTGATTCTTAATTTAGTACAATGTATTTTAGTTTCCGACAGTTAGCACGATATAACCAAATTCAATACGGACAAAGAAAAGAACTCATTGTTTTTTTAAATTCAATATTTTTTTTCAATATAGGATTTGTAAGTAGCTGTCTGTCTGTAATTGATGAAATGTAAGGGGAAGAATCCGTCTAACTTTTTCTAAAACGATAAGGACCTCGGGATATAGCTGTTAATAATTTATACGCAGATTAATTCCCGGGAAAATGTGTCTTATTATTAAGTACATTATTTCTTTTAGACGTATTTAAAAACGAAAGATTTGTTGCGATCTTCGCATCTTTCAGGACGGGAGAGACAAACAGACAGACTTCAGACTACTTTTTGATTCTCCTTTATCCCAATATTGTTTTTTCTACAAAAGTAAATTAGCACCAGGAATATTTTTTTAATGATTTTTATTTAACTACCAAGGAAGCTTGACTTCTGACGTGGCATAAGTACACACGCTTTTTTTTAAATCAAAAATGGCTTCCAAAGAGATTTAAATTCGTAACTGGCCACGGCTCTCGCGACGCAACAGAAACGAACCTATTTGTCAGTGCACGTGGCGTGCGCGGTGGCGCGGCGCCATTGGCTCCCTATAATTACATTGTTAGTGACGGGCGCAGGCGCGGGCGCGGGGGCCGCCTCCTCGTCGTGCGGCGGCCGCGGCAGGCGGCGCCGCAGCCACGCGTGCCGCAGCGCCTGGGCGGGGGACAGTCGCTTCTCTGGCTCCCATTCGAGACATCTGAAACAATTTGGAGTCATATTATAACCACTGCACGTTCATAGTAGGCGCATCTCACTCCTTTGGAACTGAGACAAACGCGATGCATCAGACGACCACAGCGTCTAGTTTCGCTCCACTTGTTAACCTAAGTTATAAAAAAAACATAATTTTTAACTATAATATGTTGGATCGATAATAAAGTACAGTGACGTACCCCTCCTACCCGCATCATCAGCGGTCGTACCGATTCATTCCACTGCGAATCTGTACTCGGATTTCCACGGACGACCACAACACGATTTCGCTACTTACTGAGTATAAATTATAACCAATTAATACTTTTTTTCCTTTAATATACTCCTCACCTATGCCGTAAATGGTTGTGCGTCAACAGATCAAAGAATGATATGTGACAACCCTTGCATATTATTAACAAATAGACGTCGAGATAATATTTAGCGGCAGAACAAAGGCAACCCACTATTTGTATTTATCACACACATGGCAGTAACATAATTAAATACGCATGGAAATAACCGCTTGAATTTTTCCCAAGCCGTAACCAATCCGATCTCGTGAGGCGATGATGTCGGGAAAGGGGATAATTTTTAGGGTATACCAGACCTGCGTAAAGCAATAGAAATTTTCTTCTGCAAAATACGTTTATAAAAACTCTTCCACCGGTAATTCCAAACCATTAAGGAATTCGAGTACGCCAAACAAGCACACGTACAGGAAGATTGTAGATATAACTATATAAGAATGATTAATTATATGTAGACACTTTCAGACGGAGTAAAACCAGATGGCACTCTGCATAAATCGAACATCTAATAATTAAAAAAAAGTACTTGATCGTCAATGGCTATAACGCTCACCTTTGAGATAAAATAACAAGATTGGTATACGTACTTGCTAATAAAATCAATAAAGTATTTATCTTGACAGCCCTTGAGCGCTGTGACGAAGCTCTTCGAGCCAGGCAGACCTCGCGGCTTACCTCTCCTCGAGATACCTGCAAGCATACAAAATATGATTAAATGTCAAGTATTCAAACTCCAGAAGAGGATTTTAGGAATGCTAGGAGACGCGTTATATTTATAAGCGGTGTTCGGCGTATCTTCCATCAGTTATTTTTTCCAATTACACCAACTTTCCTGGAACTTTCGAGCTCTGAAGAGCTGTTTGTAATCATACATTTTTTTTAATGAAAATAAGGGACGAGACGAGCAGGACGTTCAGCTGATGATAATTGATACGCCCTGCCCATTACAATGCAGCTCAGGGTTCTTGAAAGACCCAAAAATTCTGAGCGGCACTACAATTTCGCTCGTCACCTTGAGACATAAGATCGTAAATCTCATTTGCCCAGTAATTTCACTAGCTACGGCGCCCAGTCAGTTTCAGTCTGAAACACAATAATGTTAACACATTACTGCTTCACGACAGAAATAGTCGCAAAAAAGGAAGGATCAATATGGAGACCAGAAAGAAGATGGCCAAGGTGAAAATAACCATGGTGATTTCGCCGAGGAGACGGTACTCGAAGAAGAAGAAGAAGTATTTATTAGTTGCGAAAAAAACAAACAAGTCCATGCTCTCTTGAAAGACCTACGCCATTTTTGTAGTAAAGGTTACGGCACATGAACAAACAGTTGTCCGACAAAGCCGCCTAGACAGGGCAATCATGTGGACTATGAGGGTAAGACGCGGGTAGGTGAGCCCGAGCTGCATACGCTGCTGCCTCCCGAATTAGTAAGCAGCTCGGGACACGACGTTAAGGGCTAACGCGAGTATCTTTTAATTTGGGAGTTGTATGAAGATGACCGACTCGCAATAGGGCCAGTGTGGTCGAAAAGGAAATGAAGCCGTGCCGTTTTCGCGCAAAATACGCGCACAGAAGACGCCTAGATGAGAACAGTATCCCTATACGGGATAAATACCGATGATTATTTTAAGTAGTATTCTTGAGAACAATAAAATACTAGCAATCTAGTGGGGCGCTAGTGACTTACGATAAGGTCGTTGTCAGAGATGATGACACAGATTTTTGGTTTAAGAATTGAGAAGGGAATGTTGATCTGACTTGGTCATGTAGAGAGGAAGTGGACCTGGGCGAACAGGGGCCGCGAGTACAAAAAAGGGAAGTACATAAGCTTACCCTCTGCGAGACAGCTGTAATTTTATAATGAAGAATCGTCAGTGTCAGTGAACCGTACCTTGGCTCTGTCTTAGGCTCTCCTTATAATGAATATATCTTGCAAGAATGCATAGTATAATACCCACGGGTACTATGGAGGGAAGGATAAATAAACTTACAGAGCTTAATTTTTAAACAATAACAAAAGTGACAACAAACAAAAGCATTTGCATATCAACAACGTAATTCGCAAGCGTTCTTAGACGTCTAATTGGCAACACTGAGTCACAAGCCCAGACAAACTACTACATGTCAATTCGTTGTCGTCGCCGAGATTTAGCGCCAAATACATGCATCTAGGGCTGGCAATATTAGATGGTCCATTTCATACCAAGTATATATACCCTATACCATTACGTAAGCAAAACGAGAATGTACAAAGATTTTACTACTTAAAAACACAAAATAAATAAATAATACTAAGTTGCTAACAATAAAATGCAATCTGAAGTTTTTTTACAGTATTCAGTATAGATCCCTTCGAGTCTTAAAATGGACATGAATTTATTTATTTAATAAAGTAATTATGAAGCTTACTTAGAAAAGGCTAGACATAAGAAGAAACATAACCACTGGACCAGAGTGAAATTAGTTCGACTAGAAATATGTTACAGTTGACAGCCCTACACACATCGCTCAGTGTGAATCAGTGATGCACTTATGACGTAACAACGAAATGCCAAGTATTCGATGACAGAAAAAATATAAATAAACCGTGTCGCAACTCGCGAAGATGTGGATAGCGGAAAGCAATTGTACGTATACAAACGTTTCACAGTACAACTTAAATGATTTGGGTTACAGGGGGCGAACTGGATGTATCTAACCATGATAGGATGAATTTGGTACCACCAGCCTAAGAAGGCCTACACGATAGCTGTCTAAAGAAAGATATGACAACTGGAGGATAGTAATCATCAGAGAACAAATATGATACAGCTAGCAGCCCTACGCATCGCGCTAAGTGTGAATCAGTGATGCACCTATGACGTAGCAACGAACTACCAAGTATCCGATGATAGGAAAAATATAAATAAACCGTGTCGCAATTCGCGATAGGTGTGGATAGCGGGAAGCGATGATTGGACCATTTCTCCGTACAACTTAAAACTAATGGCGACGACCGGGACTAATCCACCAGGTCATTTATCGTTCTAATGATGATTTACGGGGCCGTCTCTCACTTTAATTAACTTTCTTTGAGCTCTAAAAACTATAATGTATTTTCAGTTTTGAGGCTACCGTGTCGTCGTAGTCCCTTTGTTTTTGATGTTATAAACGAGACACGCCACGCTTCAGTTACAAACTATATAATAAACGTCTCGTATTCATTATAATAATTTATTGAAAACATTTTTTACTCTTCTTTAAAATTATACTAAAACCATTTCCTCTGTTAGTTCCATTAAGTGTCTCACGTGCTGCATTTCCCCGCAACACCACCCGCTACCCGCTGACTTTTTAGTACCCCGTGCCGCCACCGTCTGTCACCTCTTGGGACGGTCGCGCACGTAGTTGTCGGTTTATAGAATTAATATTAATAGAGCCAAAACACAACTAAATATATTTATGGATAGACAGAAATCCAAAGTAAGACTTTGTTTATACGTTAATACAATTTTAATGCTAAAAAACCGCTAATTTATGATAAAGTTGGACAGAATTTATAGAAATTTTAGAAGACAAAATTTCTTACTTCGCTGATTTTTATACGGTGCTTACAAAGTTGAGTTCTTAGTAATTTTGTGTATTTTTTATCTCTTTATCCTGATACTGGTGTTAACTATGAAAGTTATCCCGCGGCTAAAAGCCACGCCTATACAATTTCAATAAGTTTTAAATGTATGCCCTTTATCTTGCAAGTAATATATAGCAATATGCTCACCTCCGCTTAGCACAGAAGTACCGTCAGGCAGTGTTGTGGCCGTGCAGTATCTGGGCAATCCTTTACTGCTGATGAAGTTTTTGGACCTCTTCCCCTGTTCTATGAGCCTTGGGGGCGGCATACCCAGCAGCTCTATGATACACGCCATCTGGTCAGCCTCATCTTCACCAGGTAACAGAGGAAATCCTGGAATTTTATAAATTTACATTGAAAAGTGACTTGAATTAATTTGGTGATCGATTCTTGTTTATACGACCAAGAGGTGAAACATTCGTTTACCATCAAGGTGGCTCTGTCTGCTAGTTTGCCCTCTTTTCCAAGAAATTAACCACACACACACTTATATGAATGTTTTGTATGAATGTATGTATGTGCCAACGTTGGAACACCAACTAATCAGGGGCGTGCATTGGTTTTCTCGCAAGGCAGGCACTGTGGATCTAACAAGTCGTAGTTGAGCTTTGGAATAAGCAAAGATTGCTTACCGTAAGTATTTTGTATTTCTAGTGATAGGGAAAATTTTATGAGTACCATTCAATAAAGGTTTGGTAATAAAATAACGGAACTAAATTAGACTAAATCAATATTAAAACTAGTGCTATATTTGTTTTGGTTCATAACGAGGTAGGCACTGCCTAATTGCCTATATGATATGCACGCCCCTGCAACTAATATATTTATACTAGCAAGTGCGGACGAAGTCTCGGGTAACAGCTAGTATTATATACAACGTCATAGTGATTCTTAAGGGCGGTATAAAAATACATCTGTCCGTCGTGGTAACGATTAATCTGTTTGTTTTTGACAATTTATTAATACACAAGATATATTAAATCAAGGATTATGTTATGATGATTTATAAATCAGATTGTTATGAAGAAGGTATGATTAATGTTTTCATGTGATACAATCGGAATTTTTGTTGTTATAAATATATTCACTGAGAAAATATCACTTCAAAATAGTTTTCTATGTATTTGTTTGTGTCAAAATGAAAGGTCGGCAGCGCTCTTGAAATCCCTGTAGTGCCTACGTGGGCGGCGGTGAACAAATACCATTAGACCTATGTATTGTAGATGATTACAGTCTCTTTATAGTATATATATATAAAAAAAATGATCTGAATTTTTTTTAAATAGTAAGGAACGAGACGAGCAGGACGTTAAGATGATGGTAATTAATACACCATGCCCATGACAATGCAGTGCCAATAAGGATTCTTGAGAAATCCCAAAATTCTGAGCGGCACTACAATAACATAATATGTTAAGTCTTATTTGATCAGTAATTTCACTAGCTACGGCGCCCCTCAGACCGAAACACAATAATGCTTACACATTACTGCTACACGGAAGAAAAAGGCACCGTTGTACCCACAATCTAGCCGGCATCCTGTGCAAAGGAGCCTCCCACTGGTGAATGATGATCAATACCAAACATTACAGGATCAGTTGTTGGGCTTATATGAAAAATAAATAAATAATCGTTGATAAATCTTGTATGTATTGCTCAACTCTCAGGTTTGTGACTTCATCTACTGAATAATATACTACATAAAATAAATCGTTGGCTCAGTTGGCAGAGCGCTCGCACGGAACGAAAGAGGTCGTGGGTTCGAGTCCCGCATCTTTCATAAATTTTGTTTCCAAATTTTATTTGTGTATCATAATCAACTCAATTTTTTCCATTTAATATGTAATACGATTATTAAAAATGGGTGAAAGCCCTAACAATATTATTTTTCTTTATCAAATAGATCTAATAACTTAAATTATTTATCCGGCTTTACTCACGTTTGATCAGTTTCGGTACCGACTAGTTTCGAACCATTCGGAGGTCCTTCATCAATTTTAATAGAGACAAGGGTTGGGCTCTGTCGCAATAAGACCCATAGTGCCGATGATCACGTAGTGGACATTGTGAGTACATTCTGTATACCTGTGGAAACCAATAGTGACATAGTGTCAGTGATTCCGTGCTCGTCATCACCGGCGCACCCCGCGCCCTCTGCCCTGTCCAGCCACGCACTACGAGCCCAAGTCCGCAGTAAGAGGTAGGACGTTATCGCGAACCCTGATGTATGGTGCGAAACTAGTCGGTACCGACACCGATCAAATGAGTAAAGCCGGATTTATAGATAATTTAATAATGACTCACGAAACATTTAATAATTTAAGATCTAGCAACCCTTTCAATGACACAGACATACTTACATAGCTGTGCAGGTTCCCGCAATGAGAACATAATAAATTTTCGCATTAATTATGACACATAAAGGCTTTTATAACAGTCGGTAGAGAGTTGAATAAAGCCTTTTTAGTGACTGTGACAAGGGCGACAAAAATACAGGGAAGTTGTTGACATTCTATATCACAACACGAGTTGTTGAGACATTAGAGTTGCAAGAGAAATTGTGACTATTTTGCTAAACGCGTCAAAATAAAAATATTGCAATTGAATTCTTTGTATTACTTTATTAAAATATTAGGTGATCACTTCGAGCTGTTAATTAGGTGATCGTTGTCGTGTTCATCACCAGCTAGTGATGGCTACCATACAGTATGAACTCTTTTATTGTTTTTTTATATTCAACGTTGAATTATGAACTTCCTGTTCATTGTTATTTCTAAATTGCTAATAACTATTTAAAACTTACGAATAAATATTTAGTGTCCGCTAAATTTGTAAGTCTGCAATCTATATGCTGAATGCATGCACGGCCTACAGTTGGGTGTTTTAAACGCGTCCTCCACCGAATAATCAGCTCCCACTTTCAACTGAACTTTCGACTGAACAACCAATACGAGACGTGTTTCGCATCTGCACCAGGCACGCTCAGGAGCTGTTGACTAGCGTTTCTTTGGTGAAGGACGCATTTAACCCCTAGCTCTAGGCCGTGCAGGCATCGGGTGGTGCATCTGCATCAATAGATCGACGTCAAAAAGATTTTTTTCTAAAGAAATGAATTTTTATAAAATAACTGATTCAAAGCAATTTTAAAATAATCTGCTTAAAACTGATCACCGCCGCCCAAGGAATTGCAATTGGAAAAAAGGAATCACAAAAATATTAAGTAAGTGAGAGTTGAACAAGACATACCAAGATTTACGAACCATACGTCACTCTAACGGTTGGCTCAGTTGATAAGAGAGCTCGGACGGAACCCGACATGTCACGTATTCGAGTATATAAATTTTGATTACGAATTTAATTTGTACAAATGTATTGCCAACCTAAAATAAGGAGGGCAAAGACAACCGCCCAACGATGCAGATGATGAGTTCTGATGCAGCGATTATTACCTGTGAGCAGCTCGGCGAGGATGCAGCCCAGGGACCACATGTCGATGGGCATGCCGTACTTGGCGCCCATCATGACCTCGGGCGCGCGGTAGAACCGGGACTGGATGTACGTGTACACGCGCTGGTGCTCGTAGCAGGAGCTACCGAAGTCTATCACCTGCAACCAAACAAACAAATATTAAACTTGCCATAGAGCCATGGAGAGGAGTATCTTGAATATTAATAAAACACGATTTAGATAATTATAATAAACTAGCTGACCTAGCAAACGTTGTTTCGCCATATAAAGTAAGTAGTAAAATTTTCAGAGTATAAAAAATAGATGACGACCTATCTCAGACTTACCAAATATATCGCACTACAATAATTATTACATTCGATTGCCATTTTGCAACCATATTGCGGATCTGTGGATCGAACAAAATAATATAAAAATGGCGATTAAAATACAGGGGTTGATCTTAAAAAGGTGAAAATTTAAAGTTCTATGTATTTTTCAAAAAAAAAGTCAAAAATATAAAAAAATATATATTTAAGGGTGAGTTACTCTTATCATTTGGAGGATGAAAGATAGATGTTGGCCAAATCTCCGACCTACCCGATTTGTATGAAATTTTGTGTGCGATATTCACAGCAAGATGTGCGAGATGCAAAATCGGTTTAGCCGTTAACACCGGGACACGAGTATTTTATATATAAGATAATCGATATATGGGCGACCTCTACTACATAATATTCTTCAACATGAACCTTAATGTGTAGACTAGACAAAGAGCTTGCGACCTAACCACGACCCACATCTGTCAGTGTACTGTAGAACCAGTCCGGAAATAGGTTAAACGGATTCAAAACAATACACAGCAGGAAAGCGTGGGCTACAGACACACAGAACCGGTTGTATTTATAATATCATTTCACCGAATCAAACTCGAATGTAACATTTCAACGATGCCATTGATGTCATTATTTATTATAACTCGTAGAACTGTTCGTGTTGAGATTCGTAGCCTAGCTCTGTGACCAACTTTCAAACATTTACAACTGGATTGGATATAAAGACATATTCATTGTGATTGGTAATTTTAACAACAAATCAAGGATTTCTGAGCGGCACTGCGATTGCGTTGGTGACTTCAAGACATAAGATGTTAAATCTCATTAATTAATTAATCTATATACATAAAAATGGATTGCTGTTCGTTAGTCTCGCTAAAACTCGGAAACGGCTAGACCGATTTGGCTAATTTTGGTCTTGAATTATTTGTGGAAGTCCAGGGAAGGTTTAAAATGTGAATGAATAGGAAAATGCTGCTAAATTAAATAAAAACAACAAATTTGTTTATCCTTTGATGTGTCCACACACAATTTCTATGAGGGAATTTATTGACGCACGGTTTGACAGTTCTGCTGTGAAACAATTTCAATACGACAGCAGGGTGCATATTTTAAGCAATAATTTTTGATGTTATGATATTTTATTGATAAATTTATATAAAAACATTATTTTATTTATTATATACAGAACAACGTCTGTCGGGTCAGCTAGTTAATAATAAATAAAGTACTGTTTTGCATGAATTTGACAATAATATTTCATAACGAATTATTTCGTCAAAGTTCTCTGACAGCAGAACTGTCAAACCATGCGTCAATAAATTCTCTCATAGAAAATATATCCATACAAGACAAATATTGGAAATAATTATGGGTCCCAAATCGAAATTAAAACTATTCTATCTCTCAAGTTGGACTAAATGCACTCCATGAAGTTATCCCCATTAAAATTCGTTTGTTGGTTTAGGAGATCACTGGAAACCAACATCAGGACACTGGATTCATATGTATTTAGATTGATAGCGATATGATATAGCGGTAAAGATAATTAAGCGTCTATAAAAATAAAACAATGTAATATCCTTTACTCATATCATCTACACCGCCCATATTCATAACGTGCAAGTGTCAAAAACATTTCACTATAAATCTCCACCTCTTAAAACAAGGTAACTGAATTTTATAAATCAAATAATGCTATGGCCCAGCCTGGGAAGCAAAATCTATCTCATTTGAGGATCCTTTATTTGATGGACTAGGACAGCTCATGACCTCCAGAGAGTGAGAGGTGTGTGCATCGTATCTTAAACCCAGACCCACACAAATCACGAAGACGACTTATAACATGTACTTTACACCACTGATCGCAACAATTTCAACAGTAGAATAAAAATATATTTATTTACCATAACGAGTGACCATAACATAACATATTGCACCAACACTTGGTAAACGTCATGAAGCTCGTAGAGTGGCTTTGAGATGAGGAGAACAACTAATAAGAAACTGCCAGCCCATTTTTAAAATCATATAACCACTTAATATAATACTATATACTTTTAGGTGGTCTGCGCAGAACCACACAAGAATCATACATCATTATCCTCTATATAATCTACTATACTACAGTAGGTACTAAACAATTTGTTATTTAAACAGCGACATACCCCTCTTCTAGGATCAAATTAAATTTGTAACCAAAACTTATGAACGACGCGGGACTCGATCCGCGACCTCTCGGGTTCCGTCCGAGCGCTCGTCAAGCTGAGTTTGAGTCAAATTTAGGTATAGTACTATCAAAGAAGCTTTAATATATTCCATAAATTTGTGCTCAGTGAGTCCTAGTGTAATGTCAGCTGTCGGTAGGTCAGTCCTCCTGATGAACAGTTCGTAAAAAACTAAACCAAATCCATTAACAACGATAAAGTGAAGCTTTTTAAACATAATCAGCGTACAAAAGAATCGATAACGCATTGACGCAATCAATGACGACCTATACAGTTCAACGATTCATTGTGCTGCGTTATTATTATGAATCGTTAAAACGGAACAAACACTCGACTGGTGGGTTGTGGCGCGAGTGTCGGCGGATCGTAAACACCAATGATCGCTTGATCAATGGACTTGATTCTTACTTCCACTGTTCATTTTTATCATTATTTTTATTGATACTTACTTAGATAATTTATTTAGATAGAGCCTCTTGCTGTTAAACAACCGATAAAAACACGCCGAATAGTGTGCGTGACCAGCTACGTCTTACACTCGCAATTTGTATGACACATTGTGTTAGCTTACGTAAATTTCTCAAAATAGAGGTTAGTTAAGCACTTGACTGGTGGGTTGTGGCGCGAGTGTCGGCGGGTAGTAAACACCAATGATCGCTTGATCAATGGACTTGTTTCTTACTTCTACTGTTAATTTTTCTCGCTATTTTTATTACCTACAACTTAATTAGATAGTAAATACGTTTTGATAGAGTATCTTGCTGTTAGACAACCGATTTCTTGTCTTACGCTCGCGATTTCTATGATACTTTGTGTTAGCGTGCGTGAATTGTTCAAAATAGAGATTAGTTCTTAAGGTTTTTTTTCCATGGTTTTATAGCTGTCGTATACTATCTAGACGTATAAATGATCTTATACTGCTTAGATTAGTAAAATCAAAGTTGCAGAATAACTTTATGTGGCTGTAGGTATTGTCACCACACTTTTCTGCCGTAAAATAGCATCGCACTTTCGCTCTAATTGTTGTGTACCTGATTTTATGGAAGAGGAGGACAAACAAGCGTACGGGTCACCTGGTGTTAAGTGATCACCGCCACCCACATTCTCTAGCAACACCAGAGGAATCACTGGAGGGCTGCCAGTCTTTTAATGGGTGTCTTTTTATCAGGCACATTATGAGACATCTACTCCATCTTTAAAACCGGGCTCATATCGCATAACGCTACCTCATAGATCGTCTCGTGATATTGTGACTGTTTTTGATGTGTAGATGGAACCACTTATAGTTGATATTTTCATTAACTATTTCCATAAGAAATTAAATATAAGCAGTTTCCAGTAATTAAGGCATATATTAAAAAATACGCCCTTACCAAGAATAGGTGAAAGAGATAAAAGGTGATTTTTTTATTAATTGTCTTTTAATATTGAAATCATTACATTACATCACATAGGTAAAGTTGTACTTAAATACAGTTGAAGTCATAATCATTCGCTATTAAGTTGTCGAACTTTCGAAACATCGCGCAAAACTCTTGTACTTTTTCTACCACCTGAAATGCAAACATGAAATAAGAATTGCATTTTATGTTTATACTGTCCTATACACGAATTGAAATGAAATTTATTTATTGCGTCGAATACAGTATACATTATAGATCTTATATTTATTGTAGTGTATTCTATTCGGCTAATTTAAATTAGCATGCAAAAAGTTTACTTAAAATTTAAAAAATCCTTAACACTATATTTTTTTTGTCAATTAAGCATATAAACAGGAGTCCAGTAAATCGATCTGCGGTGAGTTCTTATTTCTAGAGGTAGATGATTAAATAATTTTATAGAAGAATAATTAATTCTACGGGCGGACAAACATCACTAGTTCGATGAGCTAGTACATAAGATTCAGCACTTAAAGTCCTTTAGAGCGCTTCCGCAATACATCCGGTCCGACTCCGATCCGTACCCATGAAAATACGGTCCGGTGTACTCGTAGAACTATTTCTAACGGTCGACGGAAATAAAACGGATGACGGAAGCCGGATCTAGTGCGTAAACTACAATAGCAATAGTACTACGACTACTTCGGACCATGTTTTCAAGGATACGGATCGGATTCAGATCGGACGTAGTGCGAAATCGCTCTTAAATTATTTTGAAGCACTAATTATAATAATCATTTAGAATTAGTTCAGTACATCGCTTCCTGATATTACGATTCCCGCGAAAGCAACTGGAGCAGTCAAAAATCTTGCGAAACGCCGCATAATGTATGCTTCTGAAGAAATGCAAGTTATTTAGAAAAAAAAAACTTGCGCGACAGTACTCGGCCCAAATACGAACGGGTTCCTCGAACTGGTTGGCTTAACTCCAGCTATTGTAACGTTACACGCTATCACATAAAACGTTTGTACGATGAAAGCTCGCTACATCGCCTATTACCTTCACTAATAACGACGAAAACGAAGTTAATATATCGGGGGACACACTGGTTTCTTATTAATGACAATAAGGGATGAGACGAGCAGGACGTTCATCTCATGGTAATTGATACGCCCTGCCCATTACAACGTAGTAACCACTCAGGATTCTTGAAAATCTCAAAAATTCTGATCGGCACCACAATTTCACTCGTCTCCTTGAGATATAAGATGTTAAGTCGCATTTGCCCAGTAATTTCACTAGCTACGGCGTCCTTCAGACCGAAACACAGTTATGATTACACATTACTGCTTCACGGCAGAAATAGTCGCCGTTGTGGTACGCATAATCTAGCCGGCATCCTGTGCAAAGGGGCCTCCCACTGGTGCACGCGGACTCGAGGATTTGTAGGAAGTTAATTCCCTAAAGGACGCTCCAAAATTTTGTGATTAAATGTAAATTTTGTGATTAACGGTGCAATATATATAAAAGAAATCAGAAGATATTTCGTGGAATGAAAGGAATCGTGCGTCCTTTTTCTGAAAAACCAAATGGGGATATAATCATGTAAGATGTAATTTCAGATGATTGGTTAATACAGGAAAAAAGGATCAAACTTTCGCATATAGTAGACCTACCATACTAGCTGACCTGGCAAACGTTGTTGTGCCATATAAATTATGTTATATATATGTAAACCTTCCTTGAACTTCAACGAATCTATTACAAAAGATTTAATTGAGATCGGTCGAATAGTTTAGGAGTTATTAGGGAACATACAAACATACATTACTACTTAGAACGCCTACTTACCCAAATGAAATTGGCCGAAAAATGTATACAAAAACTCGTTAGGGACAAATTAAAAAAGTTCCCGATTCCCGAAATCCGTGAGCTCGCGCCCAAGTTTGGCAAACTTCCCCAGTTCATTACATGAATGACAGCGGCTGATGGATCGCTCATCGTTCTCGAAATTAGTATTTCGTCATCGAGGTTTACGATGAAGTCTATCTAGTTTTGAAAGGACAGGAGTTCCGTTGAGTTTTCGTGTTGGAGGAATTGTTAACAATGGATTTGATATATTACCGTGTAACTAATAATAATGAAGCTCACGACAAGATAAATAGTTGTTATTAAGAGTTTGGAGCAAAGCGCATACTGCACTTGAAGGAAAGCAGTGCTAGTGTGATTTCTCTGGTGTTGCAAAAGAGCTTCGGTAGTGGTGATCGCTTGTTAGTCCAATTATTCCATTAAAACACAAAATGACAAGATTCCTTTTAGCTTTATGCTCTTTTTTGATGATACCCTAGTCAAAGAAAAAACCGTCGAAATAAATGCCTTAACGACTAAGATATATTTGATTGTTTTTTAAAGGTCTTTATGCATATGGCAGCATTGGAACACCAACTCATATTTTTTATGGAAGAGGAGGATAAACGACATGCGTCCACCTGATGGTAAGTGATCACCTCAGCCCATACTCTCTTGTAACACCAGAGAAATCACAACAGCGTTGCCGACCTTATATAGCGTCAATAAACACACATATGAATTCAAAAACTGAAAATGGATTGGTACGTGGTGGGCGAGGATCGAACCGGGGGCTGCGTGGTGAGAGTCAACGGTTCAACTGCGTGTCTAACGTCACCGACGCTTTTTAATAATAAAAACTAATATGGTTACACTGGTAAACATATGTATGGTTATAACAGTTTTCAGTTTTCGTTGTAAATAATAATGCGATTTTCTATGGACGTTATGGACGAAGAGGATAAACGAGCGAACGGTCACTGGACGGTCAGTGATCACCGCTGCCAATACTCTATGGTCACACCAGAGGAAAAACACGACCTTTGCCGACCCATTAAGTGAATGATAGTTCGATTGTACGCAAAAGAAAGTTCCTTGAAAACCACACTGTGATAGCGCTATAAATAGGAACACACACGTAATACCTAATATTTTCTGGCATTATAACATTATTTTACGCGCGTAATCCTCAAAACGTTCTATTTCGTCATCACCTTTCACGACCCAAATAGCCCAGTGGTTAGTGACCCTGCCTACTGAGCTAGAGGTCGCGGGTTCGAATCCCGGTAGGTGCACACATTTATATGATGATAACGGATGTTTGTTTCCGAGTCATGGATGTTTCAAATCGAATCCAATCATCTTTATTTGCAAGATAAGGTAATAATAAGGTGTTGGTTTATAATTAACAGGTGCTCTTATCCTAACCCATAAGACATGCAAACTTATAGTGGAATACAAAGTAAGTTCACGTTTTAGTTTCTGTAACAATTAAAATATACTATACTATGCTAAAAAAGATATACATCCCAAGCAAATTTGAATTAACCTCAATCATACATGTTTTGAGTATTTATGTATGTAAGTATCTATATTATATTGTATTTAATATATCGCAGTCTTGTAACCATAGTAAAGGCTATACCTTTTCTTATGAAAATAAGGGCGCCACTACAATTGCGCTTGTCACCTTGAGGCATAAGGTGTTAAGTCTCATTAGCCGAGTAACTTAACTAGCTACGGCGCACTACGGCGCACGCAACAGACCGAAACAGTAATGTTTCCACATTACTGCTTCACGGCAGAAATAGGCGCCGTTGTGGTACCCATAATCTAGCCGGCATCCCGTACAAAGGAGCCTCCCACTGGTAGCCTAGTTAGGGGCAAGATAATTTGAGTAGAAGTGTGTCTATATGATAAAAAAAAATATCTCGGAGCGTCACCATTTGCCGCGGTTCTGCACCCCGTTAGTTCTACTGTGAAAAAATGCCACCTGAGCGAAGTCAGGGTGATCTATTAGTAACATCACACACGTACGTGTATCCCCTGACATAACCGCAGCGTTATTTATAAACAAGTGGACTCAAATTGGGTGAATGTCACAGCAGGCGGTTGATGTACCTCGGTGTATGACGTCAGCTCGTTCACGTGTACCAACATCTGACACGCTTCACGCTTGGCTCTATTTAGGTCAGTCTGCGAGATGCCGATACTAATGTTTATCTTGAAAAAAAAATGTGTGTATGTGTACTTATGTATGCACGTAAGAAGTTATACTTTTTTGGCCTAACGAAGCAAAAATCATTAAAATGATTTATTCCTCGTGCTATTCTACGTTTTTAGTAAAAATCTATCTGTAAAAATCTTGCAAAGATGACTTTGGCAATGAATTATTAAATAATGAAAACGGCTGTATGGGCTTGAACCCTTTGCGTGTCCTAATATTGGACGAAAAACCAAAAAAACAATTACGAATGACACAAACGTCAGAAAATTTTTGGAATCAACTTCAACCTGTTACTTTTGTGTTACATACATTTAAAATTGACTTCAAGTACATATGTCCACTAAAATAAGTTACATTGGCGAAGATACCGCGTTATATCAGATTATATCAGAAATAAAAGAAAGATCAACTCATGCTCACAGCTGAGTGAGACTGGAGACGAGTTGCCATGGACAGGGTTCAATGGAAACTGTGAGAGGAGACACCGTGACACCGTGAACTCAGATATTATCTTCTGTAATCCAACTTTTAATAATACTACGTCTTACGCTTCAGAGATCAGGCGCAGGGGCATGCATTGGTTTTCTAGCAAGGTAAGCACTGTGGATCTAACTAGTCCTAGTTGAGACTGGAGATTGCGTACCGTAGGTATTGAGGAAAATTTATGAGTTCAAAAGAAGTTTGGTTATAAAATAACGGGACCTACACTGCCTGATTGCCTTAATGATATGCACGCCCCTTATCTGGCTAATTCACGTTTGACCATCGGGAATATAGATGTATGATTAAAAACATATACGCTGAACCCACAACCGGTTCCTCAAAAGGCAGACACGAATACCAGTCAACCAATGGGTTCGTTAAAACTTATTATATAACCGTTAAATGAAAGCACTTAAAATAAACCATTTAAAAATAAAAAGTATTGAGAGTTCATTGAAGATAAAAATTTAACGCATGGCCGAGCATTATTCACCCCGTTGCAATATCGAGGATAACTCAATTTTCTACATTTTAAACGTATTTCACAACGAGCCTCCGGGTCAAAGAATTTCATTGATTACGAGTTTAATTTTTCGGAGTTTACTTTCCTGTCACCACCACGCCTGTCTCCCAGATGTATCCAGTCCTTGAAGCTTGATCCCAAAACTATCCCAAACTCCTCAGCAAGCACACACCATAGGTGCGCAAACTATTGTTATGTATTAAATATCACTCATATGGACAATGTCTATCACTTTCATGTTTGTTTTTATTATTAACTAGCTGACCCGACAGACGTTGTTCTGTACATAATAAATAAAATAATGTTTTTATATGAATTTGTCAATAATATATCATAACATCAAAAATTACTTCGTAAAATATGCACCCTGTTGTCGCAATGAAATTGTTTCACAGCAGAACTGTCAAACCGTGCGTCAATAAATTCTCTCATAGAAATTATGTATGGACACATCGTAGGAAAAAGAAATTTGTTGTTTTTATTTTATTTAACAGCATTTCCCTACTTATTCACCTTTTAAACCTTCCCTGGACTTCCACAAATAATTCAATACCAAAATTAGACAAATCGGTCCAGCGGTTCTCGAGTTTTAGCGAGACTAACGAACAGCAATTAAATTTGATATATTATTTTATATAACCACTTACTGTATCAAGAGTATTCAATTAAATCTGTAACCAATTCTCGACTTGAACCCGCGACCTCTCGGTTTCCTTCCAAGCGCTCTTCCAACTGAACAAGATATACCAAGATTAACGAACCATACGTCACTCGAACAGTTGGCTCAATTGGAAGGAACTCAAGAGGTCAAGGTTCGAGTCCCGCATCGTTCATAAATTTTGGTTACAAATTTAACTTAATTAATCCCAGAAGTGAGAGGTATCATTTTAAAAATAACAAACTGTCAAGAGTATTTTTCAAATTTCAAATCCAGTTTTATATCCCGGAAGTGTTTTGAAGGAAACAGTAATAGATAAACGTATATATACACAACGATCGAAATACTTAAATCATAAATAAATCTACGGACATATAAACAGTCCTTCTCAACATGATAGACAGACCTACACAGAGAGCGAACAACGGAATCAAACAAACAATAAAATAAATTCCACCGTCCCGCCGACCCTGGCTTTACTACTTCCGGTAACACGTTACAGATGGTACTTACATAATGAAGGAATATAAACAATTATTCGTAGTACAAATCTCACCAATAGGGTGACCACATTTACAGGTTTTACTGTGGGATATTTTCATCAGTGATTCAAGCCAGACTTCTTTACCTACTTTTTTTTAAACTAACTTTAAACCAAAATAAAAAGATTAATGAAAACTAGGAACGATTTTCATTACATCAACATGGAAACAATATAATTGAATCAAAATCAGTCCATTAGTTTCAGGGACACTTTGCGTTGGCGGTCAAAATGAAAGCATTTTGTCGTCTAATAATTTATCCGAATTCTGAGAATTTTCCACTTGTACTTCGTTTTGTATGGCTATTTTTCCTTTCCTCGGAAAATGAACACCATCTGCCTAAGTTTCTAATTTTCTTTTTATTTTTAGCAGTTGATTAACCTTATGTTGAACTATATCCTCTACAAATAACAGCACTGACATTATATTTATCCAACTGTCAGAAGATTTGACAACGAGCTGAGCTTGTTTTGTGATATTTATTACAATCTTATTACCTATAATTATTTGATGCTGTTTGATTTGGAGCGAATTCAAGCCCATTTATAACTTTCTAAACCACCTCATTTTAATAACCATCGCATTTTTCATAATTGTTGTTAGGGAAGTTGTTAAATAATCGAACATAGCTTGATTGTGAATTTTTAGTTCTTAATACAATACAGAACAACCTGAATACTGAATAATTGATTACAATATAAATGTGCGCTTTGTTTAAAAATAGACAATATTTAATTATCCCGGCGTTTCGTTATCTTTTCAGAATGTTTTCAATGTTTTTAGACGTAACTCAGATACACAAGAGTTGAGATCCAAGAAAGTAGCAATTAATATTTTATATATATCCAAATAAAACACAAAAGCATGGCTACACGAGTTACCATTACAGCTCTATTCTATTAAACAAAGATTCTGTGAATTCACGCGCAGTTTATTTTCACCGCGAGATTTGGGTCAGGAAAATCAAAACCGCAACCAAGGACCTTCGGCCGAGTGCGAAAATCGTGAAAAATAGACGCCTTAGGTTACGTTCAAATAGATACATTAGGGACATGTCGCTCTGTCCGTCTGATCGTTGAGAGTGACAGTGTTATTACGTTGAGTAAGTGAATAGTGAGAGAATTAATTCAAAATTATGTTTTCATCTTTGTTTGTCATGTTGACAACTAGCGGAATTCCGCAACTCGCCCCCGGTGCTTTCCTTTAGGGCTATATTTCACCGGGACACCGTGGTGTCCGTAAGCTACCAAACTCGACACCATACAGACACCAGAGTAATGATGCGTCCGAGCTGGTCGCGCCATCATATTGGTTGCGCAACCAAGCGGACACCGGGTGAGTAACTCTATATTTTATTTTCATAGGGTGGCTAACAGCCATCAATACAAATACATAAATCTACATGTTTACATATGGGCCAATTAAAAGTCTGCACAAATAGCTATTAAATAGTTTTTTAACGTTTTTACAAATTATTTACAGCTTAAACTAATTAAAGGCATTACTATGTACTAGATAGGTCTTACGCATTTTTGCAATTTAAATTGATTTAAGAATACACTAAGTGTATATAATATAAATTGTCATTATATAAATTTTCTGTGACCTGCAAATAATCTTGTATAATATGTTTCTTAAGACTACGTAAACTGGAATAAAAAAAATCTATTTCAGAAGATTATAGTTTGTTAAAATTATTCGAAGTACGTGGTAAAAAGGAGTGTGATCTATAGGTTATACTTTATATAAAGCTGTATATACTTTGTTGGTAGCGGCGACTGGTATTGCCGCCATGGCGTCCCAGTGATATACAGTCCTTAAATCATAGGTTTTCAAAATGAGAAATTCATCAAGTAAGATTGATTCATTTTTCATTTCGGTGTTTCCAGGTCGATACTTGGGGACCGTAAAAGTGCGTACACTTTTCTAAAAGGCTCTGGTGTTGCAAGAGAAAGTGGGCGGCGGTGATCACTTAACATCAGGTGACCCGTACGCTCGTTTGTCCTCCTCTTCCATTAAAAGCAAGGTTGGCCTCTTTGGGTTGGTATAGAGAAAGAGCACTGAACTTAAAAGGGATTTAAGTACGTACGGAGGACAATGACTGCACTATGTACTTACTTAAATCTTTTTACCGCACGCATTAGTGATTAGATTATAAAAATACTTGGAAAAAATATTTCTTAACAATCCAATAAAGAAGTTTACATTTAAAATAATAAATTTTACTTAGTAAGTATCTACGTATGGTTCGACAACTCGGAAATATCTTTCGATTCACTCGACATAATGAATGATCACTTGAGTATCTGGGCAAGTCAGTACAAGCTAGAACATGACTATATTATGATAGTTTTTAAATAATTAATATTAAATTAATGTTAAAATAATAATATCATTCCGCAGTATTGCACGTGACGCCGATATTAATAAAACAACTGATACAATTAACATTATCGGCGCACGTGTTACAGTTTACGCAATAACTCTGCGCCTGCGCAGCGCCTGTTAAACACCTGCGCTGCGCGCTTCCGTTTACAAAACGTTTATAACAATAATTTACTATAACATTCGGCTATATTATTGTAAATTCGTTCTGTATAGACTGGGATTGCGTTGGTATCAGTAAGTTATTTTTGTTAAAGAAATAGGCTGATGAACATACTCCAGCTAGCCCATACAACCAAAGATGTTAGCAGGTAGCGGGTTAAGGCAGTCTCACGCGTTGCCCTCAAGAGCCTATTAAAAAAAGTGTCTTATACCGGGTCCACATACAAAGAATGATAGCAAAAAAACAAAACAAAGAAAGTAAACAAACGAACGACGACCCATATAGCCGAATGGTTAGTGACCCTGACTACTAAGCTAGAGGTCCCGGGTTCGAATTCTGGTAGGTGCAATCATTTATATGATAAATATAAATGTTTATTTCCGAGTCATGGATGTTTATATGTATTTATGTATGTTTAAGTAAGTATATTGTATTAAGCATATCGTTGTCTTGTACCCATAGTAAAGGCTATGCCTAGTTTGGGGCAAGATAATTTGTGTAAAACTGTGTCAATATTAATTAATATTATTAATAGAACATAAAGAGTGTACGAGTGCGGTTCTTGGAAGGCCAGTGAGAGTTTAGCGCTGTTCTTTATATCGACTAAGTGAGCTAAATTTTACTGGAATACAAAAAAATACCCTTTGAATCAATTCAATCAATCAGTTCTTCTCTCCATGTCAAAGCCTCTTTACGAACTGCTGTAGCTAAACAATGTCTAACAAGTGTTGTTGCAATATGTTATGTTTTTGTCACTCCCTACGGTAAATGAATTTTATTCTATTTTAAACTTAATACATGATTTATTATTATTTGAACAGATCCACCACGATATTTCACCACGCTGACAGGTGGGACAATTGTCAATAACAGTTATAACGCCACTCACTCACTCAAATATTCTACACTGGCTTAACTTTTGCAGAGTTAGGGATTTCAAAGGAGAATCGAATTCTTTCATTAGTGTGTTATTCTGTTCAACAACAATTTTTTCTAGCGAGCCATATTGTGACAAACGACAAATGCAAATCTGACACAGCTCCTGTCAATTGTACAAGTATCTCTGACATTGGCTCAATCGTGGTGACCATAAAAGCCACAATATAAAAGATTGAATGAAACGGACATGAAAAAATATTCCTTGTGAATATATCCGTATTTATATAAGAACTTTAAAAAAAAAATTATAATTGTCACTTGTCGTCGCTTGACAATTACCACTTGACATTAGTCGATTTATCAGCAGATATAATGATTATGTCACAGTAATAGTCAGTCAGCTTGGTGAAATAAAGGCTTGGTAGATATAGAACAGATAGAGAGAGCATTTATTCTAGTCTGCTGTCAAAACTATTCTGCACAAACTACTTATATATGAATGCAACACAAACTCTCAAAATCATAACGCGATCTAACCAACGCCAATTAACCGGAACACTTCTCATAACACACCGCATCTTCAACCGCGACGCATCATAAAAACCGTCGATATTTTATCGCTTTTCCCGATATCGGTTATAACATTTAATTACCAGTAAATCGTGTCGGTTTTTTATGTTTATGGTATACGGGTCAAGTCATCTGGAGCGCGGTAAATATGTCGGCAATAAGTGCCTAATTGCGCATAAAAATGTCAGGAAATGATATCATTTGTGAGTGCAATAAATTATTATATTGAGTCAAAGAAGCCCTTATGCTCGGGTTTCACTAGCGGGCTACGGCGAATATTCGCCACGCCATTCGCCGGATCGCGGTGTGTGTCGCGCGCAGGATGCACATCGCTGCACTGTCGGTAAACAGTCGCGAATCAAAGGGTTTTGTCGCGACAACATTCGCCTGCGTGGCTACACTTGGCCGCTTCAATATAATTCAGGTCGGTCGCGCGATATGGGATTAAGTTCACTGCGTAGATGTAGCCAGGAATTAATTGATTATATTATATTATTAAATTTTGGGGCGACAGCGTGACACGAAACATCGCCCGATAATGAAGCCCGAGCATTAACGTGAAACAGCGGCTGAGTTCATTGCTTTGCCGGAAAAAAACTGAACATAAACTGTAACTAAAATTTAAAATATGTTTTGTTAATTACGAAATCTGTATAAGTTCATGCATTACAATGATTCTGTTCAAGTTCTATGAAATAATGTTAAAGCGGAACTATCAAACTGTGTATCAATAATTTTTCACATAGCACCAACTAACATACAGAATTAAAAATTGAAATTGAAAAACTATTGTGGGTCACAAATCGAAATAAAAACTATCCTATCTCTAAAGTTAGAGCAAACTGCATATAGTGTGCAAAATTTGATTCAAATCAGTTCAGTATTTTATTTATTTTTGAATATTAAAAGCATAGCAAATAACGGGCTCAACAAGCTTAACCTAGATAAACTCCTTAAAAATATTTTGACCTAAATACATTATGGTATTTAGCGACAAAAAAAAATAACTTTCCTTCAATGTTCTATTGTAAAAGAAGTCATTCAAGGAACCTCAAATAATACTACACAAACACCCTGTGCGCTTAATAATTGTTTTGTCGCGGACACGACACTAAAAAACACGGGAGTGACCTACATATATCCTTCACCAAACAATTACAAAAATATTGGTTTTATCTCCAGTTACGTGAGAAATTCGCGATAATTCCGCAGTAAACAAAAATTAAGTACCTCATGTTTGCATAACAAACAGTCACCGCTTCCTTAAATATCGAAAAAGGGCCGCGTTCGAGGAATCCTTTACGACGCGATAAGGGCAGCCGTCCACTGCACGGCTTTAAGAAAATATTACATTATTACCGGCCATTTTCCATAAAAACGTTCACGACACTTTTCTCCTTGATTTTTAAACCCGGATGAAATTTATTTTCAAATAAGAAAACATTTATTATAACAATAATTTTAATACTATGATTATATTAAATTAAAACTATTGTTTATAAGGGAAGTGTACCAAGAATACTGCCGCGCTTCGGTTTCCAGTAGCCCTATTGAGGCGCGTAGATGGTATGTTTTATATATATACTTTGTGCATTCTCCGCGCCTGTGGGCCCCACGGGCCAAGTGTCTCAACACCAAACGACCTAAGGATGTATGACTCACTGAGACAATATAAAATAAGATAAATATCATCATTATGTGTGTCTCTCTGTTTTGGATATTTTTGTAAGTGTTAAAGTACTTCAAAATGTACTTAAAACGGCTTATATGATTAACATAATTATAGAGCACAAACAGAGGCCTGATATACAAAGCCGACAGCAATAAGCGAGAAAATCATAGCACTACAACACCGAATATTTCCTACATATAAAGTTTCAAAAATTTCGATCAATGCTTTATTTTTGGAAGAAGAGATTGCCGACAAAGAAACCCTGATTGTTTAGTTTTTCACTCACAGTTTTTAGTCGGAGCTGCAGTTATCTTTATCACACATGATATCATGATTGTCTCTCTGTTAGCGCGACGGTATGTTGTTTTAGAATGAATTATTAATAAGAAACAAAGTACGACTGCGTGGCTCATATTTATACAAATACTAACTGATGCCCGCGACTTCGTCCGCACGTAGTAGAGGATTTTCAAATATAATAAGCAAGTTTGGAATTGAAGATTATCTCATGTCCTATTCCAGTTCCGATTCCCGTTTTCGCCCCCGTTCCCAACACATTATATGAATCTTATTTCGAGGAAGATTGCTATAGCAAACTAAACCTACTATTGGTATAGTTACAGCTCATCGACGTGAATTTCAGTTTTTCACAAATCCCGCGGAACCATGGATTTTTCCAGGAAAAATGTAATCTATGTCCTATTCCAAGCTCTAATCTTTCGCTGCACCAAATTTAATCAAATCGGTTCAGTAGCTCCGGCGTAAAAGCGTAACAAACGAACTTACATTCACATTTATAATATTATAATAGTAGGGATTATAAGGAAATAATCATCAGAAATTCAACTTTAACATCGTACAATCAAGGCATACGTTACTAATCGCCATGTAAAAATCAGTGTACGCCGGCGCTTACCGATATAAATACAATATTCGACCGTTCGTGTTCCAATAGTGGCGTTGATGTTAAATATTATCAATTTTGTCCGAATCGAGATTTTAAAACGATGCCGTTTCTCTGTTATTTGTTAAACAAATTTGTACAAATGTGATGTCTTGTAGCATTAACTCGTTTTGGAGTTGGAGGCACATAAAAAGATTTAATCAAATACGTTTGCAAATTTAGCTTGAAATAATAATATTTCGGTCACAAGTGGTATTTGGAAATTAAACTAAAAGGATCCTATTAAAACATAACAAGGACATTAAATAATTCAAAAGTACCTCTACAATTGTATGGGCTCAGTAGAGCCTGAAAAATAAAATTATTTATTTTTATGCAACGGATTTTGGCACTGCATCGGAGTTCTTGTGGGAGGCTCTTTTGCACAGGTGCCGGCTAGATTGTGGGTACCACAACGACGCCTATTTCTACCGTAAGGAAGTAATCTGTTCGCATTATTGTTTCGGTCCGAAGGGGGCCGTAGCTAGTAAAATAACTGGGCAAATTAGACTTCATATGTCTCAAGGTGACGAGCGCAATTGTATTGCTGCTCAGAATTTTTGTGTTTTTCAATAATCCTGGCGGCACTGCACTGTAATGGGCAGGTTATATCAATTACCATTAACTCAACGTCGTGCTCATCTAGTCCCTTATTTTCATAAAAAGGTCTCAAATAGTACTTACTACACGCCGTATAGTTGTATAATCTCCATGCATTTAATATTTGTTTTGAATTTAGCACGAATTCAGCCTTGTCCGAGAAATATTCAATGCTGCTTAAATGGCTATAAATATTGATATTAAAATAGAACAACATTGGTATTGATAGCTTCGAATATTATTAGACCATCTTAATGTAGAGGCTATCCATGTATTCATGATGACGCGAAATAGTATCTATTTATTTAATAATTACTTTGTAGACTAGAGCAATTGTGACATAAAGCCCGTGATAATTAAATTCAATAACGTCACATCGTCACTTTGATACGGTGTGCAAAGGAAGACAAAGATATTATTATTAATATAATAGCTGACCCAGCAAACGTTGTATTGCCGATATTAAAATCGCGATACAAAAGTAACTGTTGATCGTAGATGGGTGAAAATTTGAAGTTGTATGTATTTTTAATGCTGACTCACAATCAAACAAATTTAAAAAATAAATAAAAAATAAATTTGGTGTTGTCCACCCTTAACATTTAGGGGGATGAAAAATAGATGTTGTCCGATTCTCAGACCTACCCAATATGCACTCAAAATTTCATGAGAATCGGTCAAACCGTTTCGAAGGAGTTTAACTACAAACACCGCTACATGAGAATTTTATATATTAGATAAACAACAATTTATTTTTTTGTATGAATTCGACTGATGTAAAGATTAATGTTGTGATGCTGATTATTATTATTATTATAATGACGAAAATTTGAGAAAGAATCTGGGTTAAGTTAATAAAGTTTTTTTCTGGCGAAACTATTATTACTATATATATTATTACTATATAGCGACACAGAACAACAGCAACTACAGAACTATTTACAAAAAAGTCAAAAATATCACGACATGTACCTAACGGTAAAAAACTTCAAACCGTACTGACGCAACATGACAAGCGCGAGAGGGGGAAAGGGGAACGGAAGGGGGCCTCACGTTCCAGCGAGGTCCAGAGATAATGTAGCCGTGTAGTAAATATTTTTTCTCAAAGAGTACGTAACGCAAAAGATTGTTTGCGTGCGGCGTATTAACGGCATCGTTGCGGTGACGGTGCGGTTCCGGCCTAATGTATAAGTAGCCTAACAGATGATCTTAACTGTCAGCTTGAAATCAGTCACCGTTAATGAGAAAGAATAAATAACAGACAGACGCAAGCTTTAATGAAGTGTCATTGGCCCTCATAGGTTCATAACCCTTTAAAGTGCCGCATTTTATAAAATAATCATGTCCGTTTCCTATTTATTTACAAAGAAATCCATACGATTCGCAAAAACCACGATTCATTTTCCACATAATACGATGTTCTCGTAAAATGAAATTTCGCACATTTTCCTTCATTATGATTAGAAGTTGTAACAATTTCTTAGAAGTTTCAGATGCTATGTGTAATATATTTTGAAATGTAAATATTGGAAGTAATAGTGAAAATAATTAGTAGAAGTAAAAATATTGGAGTATTTTAACGTTTGTATTTTAGAATATACTGGTTGAGACTTTTCGGCTTCAATTTTATGTTAACAATATCGTCATGATCATTAAAATGGAATTGCTTGCGGTGGCTTCGCGTACCGGTTCGTTTCCTTCCCTTCAGATATATGCGAAGAGAACGATGGCTGGTCCATGCGTCAACTCGTGAACGGATGCTACTTGTGGTGCCAGGTCGACCTGTTATAGTTAATAAATCACTGTATTTGGTCGATGCGATAACCCTTTATATTCTTATTGTATAACCTGTATGCTTTATGACAATCCGCTAGAAGACCTGGTGTTCTCCGGAAGACCAGCGCTGATCATATCACCTGTGGGTATGATTAGTATTATGCTGAGGTGAACTTCAATTCTGTATTTTAATTTAAATTAATAAATATGTCTACTTGTATACTAGGTTTAAGTTGCAGAATAAATGATCATTCTTTCTTTCTTAAGAATTGTTAAAAAGCGTTTGTGTGGTAAAGGTTACTATAACATTAATGATTTTCTCAATGATAGGTACCACAGATTGGGAATGGAGTGACCGCCCTCAGGTTTATAAATTATAAGTTTTATTATACGATCACTTTGTCACCATATTTTTTAAGAAAGAGAAAAAGAAGCCCGCCGAATTTCTTGCGCCCGTTCTTCAGGTCTGAGGCAAACTTTTTCGAATTGGTTGTAGTTTTTGGCTTCCAACAAGTGATATCCTATTTGAATAAAAATATTTGAATTTAAATAAGAGCTTTCTTTACATTGAAGCCTAACCCTGTTTATCTTTCCGGCACGACTGCCCTAGAAACAAAACATTCAAATCAGCGCATTCATATTTCAAAAATGCACATAGAAGCTTCTGACGATACTTTTAAAGTTCGTTAAAAGCTCGCTCGTAACACAGTGGCGGCTTAATTCGACCGTATTAAGCACTAAAGCTCCCAGAGAGAAAGTTATTACAGAAACGGGCGTTCTTAGCTCTGAATGCGTTCTTTCTCATTTGATTCGACTCCTCTCTGAATGAGTCTAATTGAGTTCATAACGCCGCCTTCCCTTCATCTTAATTGGTTTTGTTTTGTTCTAGAATTTCGGAAGGAATTATAAAAACGAGTCTATGGCCTACTATAGTCATACAATTTCAATTATTATAAATTCGAATGTGTATGTATGTTACGCTTTCACGTTTCACTATTTTTATTAATGGAAAAGGACTACAATACGACCGTACGGGTCCCGTGTAAAGTGATCACCGCCGCCCACATTCTCTTGCAACACCAGAGGAATCACAGGAGCGTTGCCGTCCTATATGGAAGGTGTACGCGCTTTTTTTGAAGGTACCCATGTCGTATCGTCCCGGAAACACCGCACAAGGAAGCTCATTCCACAGCTTTGTTGTACGTGGAAGAAAGTTCCTTTGAAAACCGCACTGTAGAGGACCAATGAACCAACCAGGAGAAATGGTGGGGACGATAAGCTCCCCATATAATACAAATTTAATACGAGCAGGAATTAGTGAATATACAAATTGTCTAGACTCACTTTCACTACCGTTATATTTTTTTATTTGAATAAGTAATAAGATCACCTATTAATGACAGGCACCCTCTACTACATAATTACATACAATGCACAATATTTACATACATTTTAAATGTATATTTATAGTTTCACACTATATTTTAAGCAATGTTTCTTAACTTGTAAAGTGATGCACCAGAATTACTCAAATGTGTTAAAAAAATAACTTCATAAAAATAACTCACAAGAGTGCAGTATATATTATATCAATTTATAAAAACTGTAAATAAGTAAAGGTATTATACAAGCAATTACATATATCATATTTAAACTAATAACTTAAAATTTAAACATCGAAAATAGGACCGAACATATTTTAGTACAGGTTCAAATAACAGGAAAAATGTACGAACTTGTTCATGAAGAAAATTCGAATACTCTTTATCAGAAAGGAGGATCCGGAGTTTAGAAATAACTGTAATATCCGCTTCAATTCATAGTAATTACTCTTCCTAGTACCAGGGTATCATAAACAGAAGCAGGTACATCATAACAATGTCTCTAAAGCCGTGTTTACACAGAGCGGCTGCAAAGCATTATCTCGCTGCGTTCTAAGAAGACAGTGGTATCGTTTCTTGTGACGTCATATCAACAATACTAATGTTATGAAACTTTCGATTCAATTAAAAGGAAGCAAGTTGTACAGTGTAAACTATAGTTTACTTTGATTATAATCTATATACATCGACATGAAACCACCACCATTCGATGCGAAATTTATCCTAGATAGTTTATGGCAACTTTATTTTATTTTATTTGTAATATGATGAATAAAATTTCATTTATTATTATTATTAATATATAAAGAGACAGAGTATGTGGAAAACAAAGGAGATCTTTTGCCGCCCTTATTTCGCCGAAATTTCATCTAACATGTGAATAAGGCCTATTACTGAAAAATACATCGAGCATAGTAGTTTCTAGCTCGATTGGATGGTTCTCGAATCTTCTCTGCATCAAGACTCGATACGGTTCCTTCGTACCTACTGTTGTGTCTTTTATGCACAGTTATGAAGAAAATGACAAAACAACTCGAACATGGATTACGTATTGAGACGCCTTCTGGTATACAGATTTTATCCCTAGGGTTGTCAACTTTTTGTATAAAATGAAGAGTATGGCTGATTCCACACAGGTTAAATAAAAACTTTTAAAAATATGTTTTCCTCCAATAATTTGTCACGCTGACATTATATTTATGAAGTGACTGGTCGTGGTTGTATTCAGAAATACCCGAGTTTAATTAATAGCTTCGGTTACCAATTATTCTTTAATAATAGTATATTTATTTCAGTTGATCGAAATCTTTTTTATGGTTCAGTACCTCAAGTCTTTATCTTGAGAACGCGTGGAGGAATCGAGTTGATATGGAATAAAACGATATACTCAGGATATCTACAGTCTCTTGAAGCTGTGAAAAAATCAAACTTTCAGTTAATGTAAAAAAAAGAAGCGACCGTTTATCCTACCATAAACAATATTTCGACGCTCTTAAGGGAATTAAAATTTATAGGATATTTTCCGTTAAGCTAGAAATATGAAGTTTGGCAAGTAATACCGTCTTATACTACAAGTATTGAAAAAAATTTGAATCATTTTGTTATTATATGATTTAAAAAATGTACGGATCCCTCAATGGGCGAATGCGACTCGCGCTTGTCCGTTTTTTATGTAAGTATAATGTTGGCTGTGTCTGGCATGTGCCGAAAAAGTCAGTTTATCTAACAAGTGTTTTACAAGAAACAGGGACCAATTTTCTATTTTTAAGAACGGTTGGCAACCCTAGTTCGTTTGTAATCTGTAACGTTCGATTGATGCAATCCCAGCAATGCTGTTGACTTGGAGCTTTATTCGTCTGATGACGTAGGATCCACTTGGGGCCGCGCGTCAGTCTTGCTTCTGATGGAACTAATGTTCGGCTCAGTGCCGGATTGACCATTGACCACTTAGCAAGACTAGCAATAGTTAGGGGCCCCGCGCGAAAGGGGGCCTCGCATATTTAAACCCACTCATCTCTGCCTGAGCGTAATTTCCCTTTCCCCACATCCCTCTACCTCACTCATTTCTCATAATTATCATGTATTTAGTATGTCTACATATCTCTGTATTTATGACATACATAACTAGTCATTAATTCTAAGGTATCTGTAAGTTCATATTAAACAACGAATAGCCAGGTTTTCCCCAGTTTCCCCCTAAGACCATAATAGTGTATTAGCTTATAAGTTTAGTAAAGTCTGATCGCCAAACTCGGAGATAGGTTTATACAAATAAGTTTTCTGATACCTACATATTATAAGGTCTTAATAGTTAATTGTAGTTGATAGTAAGCTTTTATGTTAATATTAAATAGTAAATAAAGAAATTTGTTATTTGATTTTTTTTCCTGAGCGTATTTTTTTGAGTGAAACTTTCTAAGATGTTAGTAAGTAAGATACAACTTTTCCTACTAACACAATCCACGTCAGATACTTGGTTACCGACTATAGCCAACAGATCAAGCAGCAATATAGATCTTTGAAAGAATATGCTACGGGCCCCGAGCTTACTTAATCCGGCACTGGTTCGGCTTGATTTCGAGTATCGCTTCTGTAACTTTCACTTCGAACATAATTAATAACTATGATTATGATATATACATCTACGGTCATGAGTTTGTAATAAGGGTAAAAATTATCGAAAAATCAAAAACGGTCAAGAACGAGTTGGATAGTGATTTTGTTACGTTATCTTATTTAACTGTAGTTTAAGTGACTGTATATAACTGACTAGAGTCGGTCCCAACTATCACATCAATCGATATCTTAATAACATGCAACATTTGTCAAATTTGTCTGCAACTTGACATTAAATTTCGAACTGTCATCTCAACATATATTAGAATAGAGGTCAGATGTTCGAAATTAGAATGAAATAATACAATCGAAATCGATGTTATTACTGCTATAAGAAAATTGTTGTAACAAAAGAGTCTATTTCTATGGTAGTCATAACGTGTGGTGAACGAATCATGGAGAGTTTATGGTATTTGATTATATAAAAATAGTATCACGAAACAACATATTGCATAAGAATGCGTCTGCAACTTGTCTGCCTGAAGTCTCGAGTTCGATACCCAGTTGGTTCAGCGGTATTGAGATTTTCTGTGAGGAAATTACCGTATTGATATGATTATTCACAAGTATTTAAAATAGATTTGGTATACGTGAACAACGACATGTATTTTCAGTAGGCAATGAGTGGTTGGTTGAGTTATTGGATCGGAATCAGGAACAATATCATCATCTTTACATAAATATAGAATGCTGGCTTTGGAATATAACGTAATATATATAAATACATTACCTACTGTTTGTTTCGAGTTATAAACTCTTAAACTAATGAACGGTTTTAATGGGGTTTACTTCACGGGGTGCAGTTTAGTCCAACTTGAGAGAAAAGATAGTTTTTATTTCGATTTGGGACTCATAATTATTTTTATTTTTTCCAACATTTGTTTTGTATGGACATATTTTCTATGATAGAATTTATTGACGAACGGTATGACAGATCTGCTGTGAAATTTCATCATAACAACAGGTAGCATATTTCACGATATAATTCTTGATGTTTTGAGATATTATTGACAAATTCATAAAAAACAGTATTTTATTTATTATGTACAGAACAACGTCTGTCGGGTCAGCTAGTGGATTTTATAATTTACTTGTGGGGGGTTTCTTGGCAAAGCATACGAATGCTTTTATGCTAAGGACTCGCATAAATCTCTTTCCAAATTATACCACATGAATAACGTCGTATGTGTAACGCAACTTCGTCTAAAGAAAAAAGGCCCGCTGAGATTCTTGTGTCCGTTCTTCTCAAGAGGCATTTCTTTGCAGATGGGTCATATAAATGGTTGAATTTTACTATGAGAACCATAGAACAAGAATATACTAGTGATCAAGACAAGTGACAAGATATAGTATACGATCTAACAGACCGATAATGTATGACCGACAATTGGTGCGTTAGCTGGTTTACTACTCAGACTCCTAAGTCGCTTATTTCAAGCGTGGCCGACTGTTTAAGACGTTTCAATCAAATCGGTTACAGTAACAATAGATTCGCTTTCCGTTTCTATCTTGTTATATCTCCGTTAGATATGTTCTTCTGTCTTGTACGCTTTGTTTGCCACAAGATGGACCTATGATCCGAATACGTTGGATGAGGGCAGCGCAGGACCGATCATAGAAGAGATCTTTAGGTCTTTAGGGGAGGCCTTTGTGCAGCTGTGGACGTCTTCCGGCTAATATGACGATTTTTTTGTGGAAAAGGAGGACAAACGAGCGTACGGGTCACCACCTGCTGTTAAGTGATTACCGCCGCCCACATTATCTTGCAACACCAGAGGAATCACAGGAATGTTGCCGGACTTTAAGGAAAGTGTACGCGCTTTTTTGAAGGTAGGTACCCATGTCGTATCGTCCACTCATACACACTACACTGCACATGGAAGATCATTCCACAGCTTTGTAGTACGTCGAAGAAAGCTCCTTAAAAACCGCACTGTGAAGGACCGCACCACATCCAGATGGTGGGGATGATATCCTAACTTGTGGCGTGTCGTGCGAAGGTGGAATTCGGCGGCAGGAATTAGGTTGAACAGCTCTTCGGAACACTCCCCGTGATAAATGCGGCTGATGATCAGAACCATACCCATGGAAAAAAAATGGTGCTCCGAGAGAAAGGAAACGGAGGAATAAAACTATTACAGTATCGAACAATTAGATGAGCGTATAGTTAAATGTTCAAAGAGCTAAAGTTCGAAGGGCAACCTAACAAAGAGGTCATCATACCAGGAGACAGGAGAACAAAGATCGTTCCGCTGCAAATGACACGCGGTGACACAACGGATCCGAGCACGCATCTCTGAGCCACCCCATTCCGATATAGTAGTTCGGCGAACTATGGCACACGCGCGCTAAGTGGAACCAGCCCTCCCGACCGATATAAATATCCGGCTGAAACGCATCCCGCTTCAGTTGTTCAGGAGAGCTCGCCGCGACAACTGTGCCAATATTCGCAGCTTCCGCGGGGAAACGTGCTTTCGTGTTGTTGAATTGTGTTTTGTTTTGCGATGCTGGACAAGACTGTGTTGGGAGGTAGCTGGGAGAGCGTGGTACGTAAGCACTGAGACATTGATTCCGGGGCTTTTTTTTTTTTAACAATAAGGGATAAGACGAGCAGGATGTTCAGCTGATGGCCATGTCCATTACAATGCAGTACCGGTCAGGATCCTTGAAAAACCTAAAAATTCTGAGCGACACTACAAATGCGCTCGACACCTTGAGACTTAAGATGTTCAGTCTCATTACTGGTTCACAGTAGAATTTGTAATATTTTCCTCTAGTTCAGTGTAAACTATAAATCTACTCGGGTGCGTTGAGGCCCTCGGCTTCGCTGCGTGCCCACAAATTACACCCTCGTAGGAATGGCTAATAGGTTCTCTCCACCTTATTGAATATTGTACTATCGTACCACGCCCTGCGATGCAGTTAATACACTGTTGATATGGTCAGGATTGTATTTCCTTCCCCGTGTTTATAAAAAAAGCCTACGAAACAGCTGCACAAAGCCTGACGAATGTGACAATTTCACAGCGCATTAATACCATAGACAGCGAATAGGGTCCATTACGCAAGCGACGCATAAAAGGTAAACTAGTCTATGGCCAATGTCGTTGACCCCGCCTTTATGGTAACTCTTTTAATGGCAGCGTTCTTGACATTCGAGTTTCACGGCTGTTTCAACTTTCAATGTTACGCATGGCGGATAAATTATATGAACATAATATTATGGTGTGAGGTTCCATTACGTTAATGATAACGACAGTGTATTAAAAAAATGAATTTTGATTTACTATAATCCAAGTTAAATAGAATCTATAATTTAAGGCGTAACGCATCACGACAACATAAAGCGTAGCGTACTTTAATAAGACCCCTAACACGTGGTACTGCGCCCGTCAAGCAGTTAAATTATGTGACATGCTATAATAACAACGGATATCATCTTTAGAATTTTTAAATTAATTCCAAAAACTGAATTATCTTAAAATTTTGTTAAATATTTGCTTTTGCAATTATATACGTAATAGGCATAAATAAATAATAAAAATAAAGTGATAAGTAGGAATATAATTATATCTAATCGACTGTAATATTTAGATATTAAATAAATCACCGAAAACTATTACCAATTAATTTCGGCAATAAAGGGCCAATAATCGCCAACCTTGAAACATTTTTATGACTATTATAATCGCCATTAAAATCGAATTGAATCGAATTGATCGATTAGTTGTTTCAATTCGATTCATATTAAAATGGATACTCAGATAATTGTACCATAATTTGTGTAAAAAATAATATAGCATTATGAATTATTTTAACGATCCATAAAAGTTGAGTTTTTCGGAAGGATTATCCTTGCTTTGACTAACAACACGATATATTGTTCGCTCAAAGTGTCAAAGTTCAAAAAATATTTTTTTAAATGTTAGATTTGCAGTATGTAAAGCTCAAATTTGATGAGTAAGTAATATCAAATTTAACGACCAAAGTATAGTAAAATCTTAGATTAAGGATTGGTCTCCGCTGCGCTCCAACTAGAAACCGCACTACCTAACAACAATAGCTTTTTCATTACGGCATCTTTCAAACATACAAACATATTTGTAACATACGCTTCGTATTATTTTACATTGAAATTAATAAAATACAAAATACTTACTGATGATAATATACATAGTTTTACTACGCAACCCGGCATTTTAGTTTGAATTATTAGCAACGTTTAACAGAACACGTGGCAGGCCAACGTCACACATTGTTCGAGACTGGCTGGAGTACGCCCACTTGGGCGTAGTATTAGTTGCCGCACTTTGCGACTACACCTGCGGTATCTAGTTGAAACTCAGCGGAGACCAATCCTTAATGTAAGAGTAAACAATTCACTCTATTCACGTTATTTCTTCTAATGTCATCACACTGCCAAGCTAGATGACAAAGACGAGAGATTAAGCAAATTAAATAAAAAAAAAATTCCGCTTGTCAACAAATAGTAAAATCCAAGAAGGGCTGTATTAGAATATGTTTAATTTACAAAAGTATTTAAATAGTATACAGAGATACTATAGTGTTGACTGTCGACTTGCCCGTCGTTATGATATTGGTAGTTAAAACTTAGAAAAAATTAGAAAACAAACCAATTTGTTCATAATGGCTATTGTTGGCACTTGGCACGTTGCATGTAAGTATGGGAAATGTTTGAACCTGAATAGCTTTTGATGGCAAGCACCTAGAAACCTAATCTCGAAAACGATTTTAAGCTTTTCTTATCAAGACCTTTCCAAAAATATACATTATGGGGGTCTGTACATACTGTGGTTGCTGAGGGATAAAATTTACAACGCAGCCTTTGTGCTCTATGTATATAGATATCTTGTACGATTTTACGGATGAGTTGACATCGTGTTTTGACAGACTTACAGTCAAAAGAAGTGGTACTACAAGAGTTTGTGTTAAAATTGATTTTATCAATAGGCACAATAAGTAATAACAGACACTAAAATATTAGAAAGTTAAGTGACGTACAACCGTGAAAAACATATCGATAGTATACGGCTATCGGCAATACAAATCTAATATTTTTTCGCAAGAGCGCACTTCGCGAATTTAACTTTCACCAAATATTTTCTGCAGTCTCCAATCTGATAAATATCTACGACATGGAAAACAACTTCTAATCTTTTTACTATCTAATTTAATTTTACTAGTGTGTTTTTTTTTGTCATTTATGTTAGCTTTCATGTATTATGATGTATGAATTACGTACTAAATAATAATCAAGCTGTAAGTTTTCCGAAAATAATAAATTAAATTAAAATGCTAGTAAAGTTCTTTGATAGTTAGAGATGTTAAACGCCACTATTGGTAGTGTAATGGATGTGTCACAAGACTAATAATACCATACGAGTTGTGTCACAGGCGCCAACACACAAATAGTTTAAATCAGTCAGCCAGTGCCTGTAAAGATGAATGCACACTGAACGTCCCGTCTTTCGTAACAACCTGGTGTCACCCGCGACCCGCGTTGTTCCGGTTCACGGTTGCTTGGCTTTCGAAAGCTGAGATCGAGATAACGATGCTTGTCAAATCTGAGCGGGCGACAGTGAGTTATGCGTTGCATCATCGATATCTGAGATATACGTACGGCCAACACTAGTCCTAGAGCCGGTTACAGATTAGGAATCTGCTTGGAGCGAGTCGGGATGTATTATTGTAAATGTTTAAATTTTATATAAGGCTTCCGGTCGTGGTTTGAATAATCATACACATCATTTACTATTATATCGTTGAAATGAAATTATAACGCTTTCAGATCAAAATAGGAAACAAACCTATTAAATTGCAAATGAAATTGTAAAAACAATCTGACGAATAGGATGACAATAGCAGAAACGCGTAATAACTCAAAAAAAATACTTACAAAACCTTATTATTCACCAAACTGATAAAGCATGTATTAATTTAAAAAAAAATTAAACGGCTGAATGAAATTGAACTAATTTAAAACTTGATCGATAGAACAGAAAAAAATCGATTAATTTTTTACTAAACACGCACCAGTTTAAGGAAACAACAGTACAATGACCCACCGCGTACTCGAAACGAGCAATAAAATTGTGCAATCGATGTCAACGTATATATTAGTCATGTGGAATCTGGAAGGGTCGCGTGGGCTTACTCTAGTCATCTTAAAGTCATCATTTTTTGTATAGATGATGTACACTTATATAAATAGTCTATTACATGTCACGATCATAAGAAACAAAGTAGAGAAATACCATAGTATAGAAGGAAGAAAAATGAAATTAGACTTAACATAACAATCAAAATGACAAGCTCAATTGTCATTTTGAAGCCGCTCAGAGTATTGGGTTCAATCACAGGGTTGACTTGATTCCTGCCGCTGAGTTCCACCTATGCACGACACGCCTCATATTAAGATTTCATCCCCAACATCTGGATGTGTGGCGTTCCTCCACAGTGCGGTTTCCAAGGAACTTTCTTCCGCATACGACCAAGTTGTGGCAAGCTTCCTTGTGCGGTGTTTTCAGGACGAAACGCCATTCAAAAAGAGCTGTACACTCGTTTGTCCCCTGTTCCATAAAAAAAAATCAAGAATCCTGGACTGTAATTGGCAGGGTCTGCTCCTCTCTTCACTTTTTTACGATGCTTACCTTTTCTCTTATAAAAGTATTAGCCGTCATATTCGTACAAAACTGCACTAGAGATTGGAAGGGATAATGAAAGTTGGGGTTGGTTTTTGCGAATGATTAAAAAGTATCGGTTAACAACCTTCATGTGAAATCGATGTAAATAAAACTATACTGCTTGAATGTACCGAAATAGAAGGAGACCAATATAAACGCACCGCAAATATAAACATTAATGGAGTATGTATTTAATATTACATATAAAGATGATATTAAATTGTAAAACCAAATAAATATATAATAATAAAAAAAATCTTGCTCTATCTTCTTGATCGATGACAATTAAGACGAAACTCTTTTTAATTAAGCCAATTTTTGTATACCTATTAGGAAATGCGCGGAGAAAACTTAAACCACTCATAAATCAGCTCATATACCTAAAACGGTAAACTATGTTTTCTTTCTGAATGCTAAAGCCTAAATTACGACACCGAAACATGCCATAACCAACCATCAGATAAGCTCGATCGTGAGGCGGACTAATGAAGTCTAATGGGTGATCACCGAATATCCAGTGCAGCCCGCCCGATGATGACTAAACAAAAAATATCTAGAATACTAAAATCATAAAATCTAGCCCAAAATAGCTGTAAAATAAAAATGAGCGCATTATTTTTTGCCCGCGCACACAATAATATGAGTTAACGGTACAAGAAAGTGGGCTCGCAATTCGGCCTCGGAAAGTATTTAATATGTATAAAAGTTTTTGCTAATGTACCGTATTCAATGCCTCTTGAATATTAAATTAGCTTCTTAACGCGGTTGTTATTAGGAGCGGAAAAATTTCAATTTATTTTATTTAATGGGTTAGTAATTTTGAAATTATGTTTAAATATATACTGAGGTTCTTCGTACAGTATTTACGTAAAGCCTTACGATACATAATCTGACTTATTTATGCTATTATAATTAATGTTTGTATGAAAACAACAATTAAAAGAGCCCTTGTTTAAATATATTTATCTTATTTTAAAGGTCGTAATTTATGATCTTTCACAAGCCAAAAGACTATGCCCAAGCTCAAAGTAACAGCCGTAAACTCATTCCTAGGCCAAAACAGTAAAATATAACACAACCAATAAAATAAACATTAATTGTCATTGCACTAGGTCGCATTCGAGTATTGTCTAAAATAACTTGCGACGAATATAACTAGCACCTTTTCGTTTACCTTCGGCTTTTAATAGCCGACACGAAATAGGTGCAGGACTGAAATACTAGACACATAGAGGCATTACCTCACAAGCTGCAAGCTGTAGCGTGGACATCATAGCATGGATAAGACGCAGTGCCATATTGCATTACCTGCAAAGAAAACGACATTGTTAATTTTTTTTCGAAAGTGTATTTACTTTACTTACTACTTTACTTTAACAAAAACAACATATTTATATTTAAGTAACAAGGTTTATTATCAAACAATTTATATATTACAACGGTTACCCGTAATTTTTGTAATTCGAGTTTAATTTCTAACATTTCCATATGATAGAGGGTTTTTGATCAAATAGTTGTAGTAGTAGTAAAAAAATTGCGCACTAAACTATTTTGCTTTCAACGATAGGAACTAGGATATATATTGCAACAGTAAATTTTCTGCTTAAAATGTATGTAAGATAAAACATCTGTACTTTTGATATAAAAAATACGCTAACCTTTAAAACCCAACCGTGATTTCTTGTGCTATAAATAATGTTTAAAAACAAACAGTTATAAAAACGTTGTCAAAACACGTCGTTTATTGTGTAACCTAGATTTAAAATTTTAATTAAGCCGTATTAACTAACATTGCTACTAGAACTAATCTATTTCTGCGTGACCCATTTTTTTGCGACGACCCAAATTCGCGACAGTGCACCTTTCACACGAAACCCATTAAAAAATTACGTTACAAAACGCGAGCTGTCAAAACAAGCGCAGAGGCAGATATATCGCGTCAAGACGAACATTGAAATATCTTGCGGTGAGATATATCAATTTCTTTAAGAATTCGGACTTGTATAAATTACATACGACAGCCGTAACCTGAATAGTAACATATTAAGTAATACCGCTAGCGTTTAAATATATTCTAAATTTAAAGAACTGGAATATAAATATTTTTAGTTCAAAATAGAACAGCTCCACATTAAACTTTCGTACTATCTTACACAGTTTTCCAATAAACCGCGATCTTAGTCTATTTTCGTCTGACCCGAGTCGAGCCGCTTGTTTCCCTTGCATATTGTAATCCAGAAATGTTGCATAATGACATCACTTTTAAACAGTGGAGTTTTAGTATGTTACGAAAACGAGACCGTCAAGTGTCTTGCACAACTTTCGACGGCTATTTTGATGCGTGACGTTTGTTTGTTCCCTTGAAACCTCCGGCTACGATACAAACCTTGGGATTCTTAGCGATGTTAGGGAACGATCTCTTTTATAACGCCGATACTTCCTCGACAGTTCACTGTCGAATGGCGAACAAGTATTGGCCGCTGGCAACTATTTAAATGTACACATTTGTGTAATGACAGCTGTTAATAGACATATGGCCACCGGGTGAAGGGCCCTAATGACGACAGAGATAGAGACAGGTGATAAATCATGAGTAATAGAAAAGGACAGAGTTGTAGACTGTGTGTCGCCTTCGCGGTCACGTATGCACGTTGATACTTAAAATAGTCACTGTGATTTCAGCGATGTTTACTACCGAGCAGATTTAGTTTGCGTTAAATTTATAGCAGCTTAATTGTTCACAGGTGTCACGCGATGATTACGAAGTGGACTACAGCCCAAGTCCAAGGGGGTCGCCTCTGAAAGATACTTCGAACATACAAGAGGAGCAACCGTACTGCATCAGTCGGCACAATCCGAACAAGACTTTCCGTCGTGAATCCGTGATCGCTTCCTGGAAGAGTCTGAAAAAGGAAAGAGAACAGGCACTCGGGAAGCGCATCATCTATGTGGATGCGGACAATTACGTCGATTATTACGGACGCAATAAGGTTAAGAGATGCAAGAGCGAGAGAACACCAAACATCGCTAGACAACCAAAGAAAGTTAAGCGCACTTATTCAGTTCTGTATAGATACGACCCTGATGAAGAGAGAGTTGTTAAGGAGTACAAATACCAGATGCCGAAGGAAACTGAAGCTGGCAACGCGTCGAACCTTCAGAGGTCGTACTCCGAACCATTCTTAAGGCCCGAACCATCCCCGAAGAAGGCGAAGCGTTCAATTACAACACTGTTGAACATAAAAACCAAACTACTCAACATCTTCTCATCAAAGAGTTAAGTTTACTACTACACATGAGGTCTTTATAGTTGCTCAATAATGCATTTTAATATAAATTAAGTAAACCTAAGTAATTACGGAGTTAATGCTAAAATGTATGCATTTACCTATGGATAGTTTGATGTTAAGATACGGTTTCTTAGCTCATGTGCACTAACGTAATACAATATCTTGAATGAGGTTATACAGTGAAACCATAAAGTCGTTCTGTAACATAATATTTGCTCGGAAATTTATACATTTCATAATTTATTTAATAAGCGTTCATTACGTTTACTGGAAACAATTCACGTTGATGAAATCGTACATTTATAATCTATTTTGTAAAAATTTTACGTGCACTATAACATTCATATAACAGATCCTTTGTTTATATGGAATAGGAAAAGATATCAAATTCAGGTATAAAGCCTTGATTAGATTAGATGGGTTTATTTTAATTTAATTGTACATAATTTTGTTTATCTTACTAGGTTAAGATTTTGTGATATGATTACTGTGTGTTGTGATATTTTTAGACAGTAAAGAAAGCTTCTAATTTATAAAGTATTTATAAATTTTGATAGCGTATTATACTTCAATAAAATTAAAATCTCTTGTAATTAAGTAAATTAAATAAAGTAATTTACTGGATAATTCTAAGGCTGAGAGAATCAATAGAGGGTACTTAGATTTTGCTCAGACTTTACTTACGTACAACTTAGCTGAGTGTGAAAAAACGCGAATTTGACTTTTATATTGGACTGTCTTAGCTTCAGCTCAGCATAATATCAAATGACAATCACTATTATATTATAAAACAAAGTCCTCCGTCGTGTCTGTCTGTCTGTCTGTCTGTTCGCCATAAATTCAAAAACTACTGCATCGATTTGTATGCTTTTTCACCACCAACGGATAGCGTGGTTCTAAAAGAAGGATTTAGTATATTATTTGTTAAGTTTTTGTACATATATCTGTATACATTAACGATATTTCTTCATCTGGGAGCTTTAATCAGAAACGCTATCTTAAACCCTTCGACATATGATAAAATAATGTATGGTGGAATTATGTATCTTATATAGATCTACAGAAAAGTCACCGTCCGATGGCTTATGTCTATCTCTTAAGAATAACATACTATATCCATTTTAATACTTAAAAATAAAAAGCGGTAATGTAATGTCATCAACTTTGATTACACATTTCCGATGGTTTAAGACTGCATTTTTTGCGAATACTTACATTTTCTTTCTGTAGGGTCAGTTATTTGACTATAAAAATATAATTAAGATTATGCTAAGCTTAAACTCAGCAAATTTTTACGTAAGTAAACGTAGAGCAAACACTCTATAGAGCTCTGCCTTAGACTATCTATTAAACGATAAATAGCTAACGAATACATTCAACTTTATTGGTCATTTTCCAGAACAGCAGTAATTTCTTTAAATGCATAATAATTTTGAAATATCAAGAAAAAATTTGTAATTCTTTATATTTTGTTAGGTCATAAAATATAAACGCAATTACTAATTATATTGTCGTTTATTAAACAAGTTTACTGTTTCCGATGATTATATTATGGATATCACTTATAGGCTTAACAACAAAAATATTCATTCCTATTTTAAATTAGTTATAAAAAATTATATTTAAGCACTAAAATACTCAATTATAAAGTGTTGGTCACTATGTATAATGTAACACAGTGTTATAAAGATAATATAGTATTAAGATTAATAATTATATATAAACATTAAGATAAATATATTATTATTATTAAAGTATTATTCTCTAGTCATTTAAGTATTTTTATTTATCACCTTATTTATTGTAATACTAATTCAATAATATACAACTGACGATTAACAAAGAAATCACTTGGTGACTCACTACTTGAAGTAATGCTATGACGTAGCTAGTAAAATTAAATGAATATTTAGTCTCAAACAAACGACGCAATTGAGAATCCACCCCGCTCAGAATTTTATACAGGATGTCCCGTAATCAGTGGACCAACGGGATACCCGTGATAGGGGTGGTCATCATCTATCGAAAACACCAAATTTTACTGTTCTAGGGCCAGTAGTTCAAAAGATATGATTTTTTAAGCATTATTTTGAAAATTCTACCCTTATCAACACAAAAGTTGAAAAAAAATATTTTTTATTTTTATTTTGCCCTGTTTCTTAACTTAAGGTGGCTGAGGAAACATGTGTCTTCACAATTAAATCCATTTTTGTGAATAAATATTGCCAAATTAAAAATTAAAAACCAAAACATGCGCAAATATCAAATAACTAAATTTGCAACGTGATGTTTGAAGCAAGCTAGTGCAAAAAAAATGTATGACAGCCTTGCGGACCATTATTTAAAAAACATCTGCAGTTCATACTGATTCCAAAAAGGTATAATTAATCATTATTGTGAAACAATAAAAGACAATAATTATTTTAAATCAACATTAGATAGCAATTTCTTGGCGGAATTTACAATAAAACAAAAGTAAATAGTTAGAATTTTTTTATTTATTTCTTATAATAAATGTTCGAAATGTCTTCCTCTTACTCTAAGGCATAGCCGGCATCTTCTTATAAAATTTCTTTTTAAACTTTTTAACGCCCTTTCATTATTTTTGACTTTTTCACTCACCACATTCAGTTTTTGTCTTAGCTGTCTTTCGTTATCGTTAACGGTTTCATATACGGATTCTTTAAAATATCCCCATAAAAAATAATCCAATGGATTAAGATCAGGTGATCGAGCTGGCCATGGGATTGTACCTCCTCGTCCAATCCACCTACTTGGGTAAGACTCGTTTAAATATTCCCTCACTTGTCTGCAATAATGAGCGGGTGCGCCATCATGCTGTAACCACATCCTCTCACATACCTCCTGTGGTACATTTGCTAATAAATTACTTAAGTCATTTCTTAAAAATTGCAAGTACCGAGCACCATTAAGCCTCGGTGGGAGCTCAAATGGACCAATAAGTTTACCATCTAAGATTCCAGCCCACAAATTGACTCCAAACTGGTGCTGGAATCTATCTTCTCGTACAATACGTGGATTCACAACAGCCCATTCATGTAAATTATGAATGTTAAACACTCCAACTCTTTTAAAACACGATTCATCGCTCCATAATATTGAATTGAAAAATAGTGGATCTTGTCGGCATCGGCGAAGCATCTCTGCACAAAAATCTATCCTCCGTTGATAATCAGCAGGTAATAGTGCCTGCACTCGTTGAATATGATAAGGGTATAAACTGTTTCTTTTTAAAATGCGATGTACTGTTGTTTTTGCTATACCAGTACGTCTTGAAATACGACGAACACTCGTAGAAGGTTCTTCTGTCACTTCGGCCAGTATTTGAAGTTCATCGACTCTTCTAGGTCTTCCCACGTTGTTTGCAGCTCCGGGAATTCTGCCTTCTAAATACGCGTTATTTACACGGAGAAAAATTCGATGATCCGGATAGCGGTCGCGATTAGGATAGCGCTCACGATACGTACGGGCTGCTTGCCGAGCGTTTGCATTACACAGACCGTAAATAAAATACATCTCAGCATATTCACGAGGAGTATAGGTATTAGGCATTTTATAAAATCCGGGCAAACAGTATCCAAATCACAAAGACAAACAAGGTCCAATTCAAGCGTCAGTCACCAAAAAAAAGAGTCGTAATGGTAGCGAAGTAAAAAACACGTGTGCAGCTACGAGCTATGAGCAAGTCTCTGATGAAACTAAGAATAATTTGAAAAATTAGGGTGTGGGGATCATAGGCGTCGGCCAATAGGACCCCGTAAACGAAAAAGGTACCTGAGCGAGAAAGAGATAGCATATTGTGTTATCTCTCTCTCGATAACAAAATAATTCTCAGAATAGATAGCGCTTAAATGTTTCTCGCAATTGGAGTCTAAAATTGGTTATTAAGTTATTTTTTTTGTAAAATGTAATATTGTTATACCTTTTTGGAATCAGTATGAACTGCAGATGTTTTTTAAATAATGGTCCGCAAGGCTGTCATACATTTTTTTTGCACTAGCTTGCTTCAAACATCACGTTGCAAATTTAGTTATTTGATATTTGCGCATGTTTTGGTTTTTAATTTTTAATTTGGCAATATTTATTCACAAAAATGGATTTAATTGTGAAGACACATGTTTCCTCAGCCACCTTAAGTTAAGAAACAGGGCAAAATAAAAATAAAAAATATTTTTTTTCAACTTTTGTGTTGATAAGGGTAGAATTTTCAAAATAATGCTTAAAAAATCATATCTTTTGAACTACTGGCCCTAGAACAGTAAAATTTGGTGTTTTCGAGAGATGATGACCACCCCTATCACGGGTATCCCGTTGGTCCACTGATTACGGGACACCCTGTATATATCTATAAAAAATAGTCACATCACTTCCCATAAAAAAGTGTGTAAGTACGTTATGTACGCACGCAAGAATTTATTCTTCTTTGGCGTAATAAAACGAAAATCCTTAAAAAAATTCTTCGTTCTATTTTACGTTTGTAGAAAGAACAATATTGTAATCATTAAGGTATTAAAATATAATTATTTCGCATAATTTAGTTAAATAACGTGTAATTAATATCATTAAATTATTTTTATATAATTAGAGAGAATATTTTTTAACTTTATTTAATTCTCGTCCATTGGTTGTGGGTTCAGTAGACACATGAGTTACAAGACGCTTGGTAGCTGAAGTATGATACAAATGGTATAGTTGACCACCTAATTTCAGGGTGTCTAATTTGCGTGACGGTGTGCGCGCACATCGTATAAATTCACTTTGATATTTTTTCCCTGACGCATCAAAAGAAGTACAGCTTCAAAAATGTGAATATAGTGAGCGAACAAACTACTACTATAAAAAAAAACTAATGAGATAAAGTACTTTCAGCTCGATTTAATATATTCATAGAAGCGAAGAGAATGTTTCAACATAGAAAACATACAGTTTATAAATACTAAAGCAGTAAATATATCTCATACGATACGAGTTCAAATTGTTTTGTGAAAACTCACGGAGCGATTTCAAATTTGTTTATTTTGTTCGCTAGCGGCTTCTTATAACATTCTAAATTGAATTAATACGAGTAACGAGAACTTAGATCAAAGTATTTTATCTACATTGTGATTCACTTTATCTATACTAACTAATATTATAAAGCTGAGGAGATTATTGATTGTTTGTTCGAACGAGTATTATTTTATTAAAATACGATTTTAAATCACTTATTAAAAATCTAAAAATATCATGGAAAAAGGATGAGTCCTGAGAAGAAGAGGCGCAAGGAACTCAGCGGGGTTATTTTTAAATGGGAATGAATATACACAAACATAGCATTATCAAGAATTTATTGATTAAAACTTAGTTACCTCAAAACTTTCGACTGGTGAACGGATTTTTATAATTCTTTTTTTATTAAAAAGCATTGTAATTTTGTCCAGATCTGACAATGGCGTCGATGAGAAAAATCATAAAAGTCTTAAATTTGCTATACATACGTATGGCAAATTGAATGACAAATTTACGAATAACTCAATATCGCACCAACCGATTTCGATGATTCTTTTTTTATTGGAAAGGATATACTTCCGAGATAGTTTGGTGAGAGTTTGGTTAGGTTCTGATTACGGAATCCATGGCAAAGTAACGGAACTCTTCAATAAAGCGCTGACGTTCATTGCTGCATTGAAAAATTTAGTATATCTGCAAATATTTAGACAAGTTGTAAGTTAGTGTACTTCAAATTCACTAAAAACCAAAAAAATAAAATATTTTTTAACAAAAAAACAACCGACTTTAAAAACACTATTCCAAAACAATGGATATAATATGCACTAAAAATTATAAAAATAATTGCGTATTTTTATACAATCGAATTCTAGTTACGATTACTGTAATTTTTGGAGTCGGTGTCATCCAAGATAGGCTTGTAACTACATACATAGTTATAGGTGAGATGTGCTTGAGTCGTGAGGAGGTGAAAGGCGAGAGCGGGTCGCGGCGGAAGGACACCGATTCCAAAAATTACAATAATCGTAACTAGAACTAGATTGTATAAAAATACGCAATTATTTTTATACTTTTTAGTGTATTTTATATCTATTGTTTTGGAATAGTGTTTTTGAAGTCGGTTGTTTTTTTGTTAATTTTTTTTTTAATATTTCTTTTAATTTCCAAGATCGCCTCACGCAATTTACGGATGCCCACTATATAGAATTCTAAATATTGGACATTAAAAAAGTAATTTTAACTTATCTTAATAAATACATAAATCCAGTATCCTGATGTTTGTTCCCAGTGAAATCCTAAACGAATGAACTGATTTTAATGGGGATGACTTCATGGAGTGCAGTTTAGTCCAACTTGTGAGATAGGATAGTTTTTATTTCGATTTGGGACCCACAATTATTTTTATTTTCTATTAGAGAATTTTTGACGCACGGTTTGACAGTACCGCTGTGAAACAATTTCATAATAACAACAGGGAGCATATTTTATGAAAAAATTCTTGATGTTTTGAAATATTATTGACAAATTCGTAAAGAACAGTATTTTATTTATTACTAGCTGACCCAGCAAACGTTGTATTGTCGATATTAAAATCGCGATACAAAAGTAACTGTTGATCGTAGATGGGTGTATGTAATTTTTAAGGCTGACTCATAATCAAACAAATTTGAAAAAAAAAATGTCAAAAATATAAAAAAAAATTTCGTGTGGACCACCCTTAACATTTAGGCGGATGAAAAATAGATGTTGGCCGATTCTCAGACCTACTCAATATGCTCACAAAATTTCATGAGAATCGGTCAAGCCGTTTCGGAGGAGTACGGGAACGAACATTGTGACACGAGAATTTTATATATAAGAAGATGTACAGAAAACGTCTGTTGGGTCAGCTAGTAAACTATAGAAGTATTTTAAACATATTCAGTACTTGTTGGTGTGATACAAAACGATGACTTTTTTCTAATGTTAGGACATAGGACATCTGAAAAAAAAATATTAACAATATAAAAGCTTCAAATTTAAAAGCAGTGTTATATAGGAAAACTTAATTTAAAGCATAAATTAATAAATGGGACTTTGCAGTACTTTTAGATCGTCCAGTAAAAGGTTTTCATAAATCAACTGCGGCAACCAGTTAATATGGTGCGAAGTTCAAGGTACCGTGGACATATTAATGGCCTGCCAAATATGGTGGTTCAGCACTCACCAACAACAACATCGGGTATGGAAGTGAGGAGATTGTTGTTTGATATCTCGAGACATTTCATCTTTTTTTATGAAGTGATAAACAGCCGCTCTAGAACATCTGTTTTCACGTAAAGTTCGTGTGGTTTATCCGTTATTAAGGGCTTAGTAACTGGACGACCGAGCCTTTCTCGGATTTTTAAGTAAGTACAAAACTTGAACAAAAAAAAACTAATAGGACACCTGGATTCGAACCGGGACTTATGGATCACCCAATGTCCCATCTGAGCTATTATAGTCTTGTGTAGCAAATTTACCTTTGTATTCTAATGTTATTGTAGCAGTTTTTCATTAAAACATGGATAAAATTACAATTTTTAAATTGAAACCTAGCTACAGTCTACCTGTATACTAAATTTCATTAAAATCGTTTGAGCCGTTTCCGAGATTCAATAATATATATCTCTCGTATATATAATCTCGTAATAGAAGAATTGCTCGTTTAAAGATATGATGGGTCACTTGATGGTATGTGCTTACCATAACCCTACAATATACTAGGGTATACTCAAACATATCGTGCGAGAGAAATGATTATCTCTACCGGAGATAGAGCAGTATAGAAAGGGCAAGCGAATATATTGTTAATTTCTTCTAACACACCAGCACACAAACAACACGAGACTAAGAGAGACGACACGAGAGTCTCGTGCCAGATTTTGGCGAGACAACACGTCCTGAGGTCCTGTCCTTTGCCTCGTGTAGAGGCGAAACACGTGTCGAATTTTTTAAAGACAAAAATTGGCGGAATTAACACTAAAGAAAACTCAAATCATTTGTATAATTATGGATTTCCGCAAAGTAACGCCTACTTCAATAAAAATTGTAAAATAAAAATGAATGACTAACCACTTACACAATTAAAATGAACTCAATTTTAAGACGATCGAAGGCTATGTCGAAGGCTAGAATTTTCTGGATATTTCATTGAACATCGTATGACTTCTAAGAGAAATTATTGATTTATCATAATATTATCTATATCAACATTGGTACTGAAACATCTTAATCGTGTCATAGTTTACTACTCAATTCACATTCGTCAACGTTGGTAAGACTTTATAATGGCCTACTTATGTGAGGGATCTGCGGAACCAACGGGGACTCTATTACTGTAGCTCTGCTGTCCGTCCGCCTATCTGTGAGCGGGATCTACCTCCTAAGCCTGAATAATTAGACAGCTGAAATGCTGTTAGTGATTGGCTGGTATGATAAATAATATAAACTAAGGTTGGGTTGCATAATATGAGCTGTTATAGTTAAGGTTTAAGTCAAATTTAACGTTAACAGTAACGCTGAGTGTGGATTATGATGCACAATCGTATTCCAAGTTAATATCAAGTGAACTAATTGTAAATTCTAATAAAGGTTTTATTGTGAAGAACACGTTTTTTTTTTTTTTCAAAAATTAAATTTGAAATATACCATGTTTATACAATGTCTGCTTGCTTATTGAAGATTGAGGCGTCTAGTTTTACCCACAACGAAGTTATAGGGGGTCGAAAATGGCCTGAACTACTTCGACAAAACGTAGGTACGGCCGTGCCACTTGTTTTTGTTCGACTTGGTGGGGTCTTGTACAATGATACTTTTTTAAATAATACTGACGATAATAACTGAACCTCATCATTTTAAATGCGAAAGCGTATTAAACAGACGATAATAATCTGAATTAATACGACAATATTGATAATAAAGTACCAAATTCATTAGCTTACAGTCGGGGAGGCTTGCATCTCATTAACCCGGATCCTCGGGCCATTTCCCGGTTAATAAAGCTTGTAATCTACTTATCGAGGGTTAAATTAAAATCTGAGGACATTTTGTCGGCAAATTGTTGATGTTATTTTCATGATGGCCTCTGAGAACCTCGGGTTTCCATTTAACTACAGTTGGAATATATCACAAACATTCTTCTCTTCTTAGCATGCCTCTCCGACTAGCGAAGGTTGGCAGTCAGCTTTGTTATTTTAACTTTTTGTTCGCGAGGCGAAATAGTTCTGCCGCACTCGCGATTCCTGTCCACTCTCGGATGTTGCACATCCAAGAATATTTTCTGAGCCTCTTCTTCTGGCAACTTCTCCCATCATGATGACTTGTAGGAGTTCATACCTAATCTAAGCAATACCACATAGACCCCTCCCCCATCTTTGTTACAGCTGTTCACATTTGTTAGATCCCCCCCTACCAAGTGTGATGTCACATATTTGGCAATTTTACATTTATAAATTTATGGAATATTACATTTAATTTTTTTTTCTTCAATCAAATTAACACAACATAAAGAATCCAAAATATTATATTTGCAATTTTAGTAGGTGTGTAGTTTAAATTTAGTGTTGAAAATACTTAGATTAAAAATATAATATTTTGAAAATATTTGTGGTGCCACACAACTTTGTCACACAATGTCACAAATTCAAATTCAAATATTTTTATTCAAAGTAGAATGTAACATCACTTATTGAAAGAGAAAAATTACCACCCATTCCAACACGAATGCCTCAGACCTGAGAAGAATGGGCGCAACAAACTCAGCGGACTTTTTTCTGATTAAAAAAATATGTTTACAAAGAAAAGAAATATTCTACAATTAAACTCAATATTTAATAGCCTGAGCCAATCTGTGATATTATTATTAAGAAAGTCATTTATGTTTAGTAACCTTTGACACACAAACGTTTTTTTACAATTCTTTTGAATATCGTAGTACTTTTGTTTTGAACATTTTCTGGGACCTTGTTCTAAAAGCATATACATCGACACACACTTCGTCAACCCCTTCCCTCACCCTTAAAGTGAAACGTAATTTATGGATGGATATGGACTAAAATTGGACTGCGGCTCTAGTTTTGACGTAAAACTAGCAGAGACAGTGGCCATGAGAAAGACAAACCTCAATATCATTTGTTAAATGAAAAAAAAATTTTGAGTTTCAGTTCTAAATATGGGTAACCCCGAAATTTTATTGTTTTTTTTTCTATTTTTGTGTGAAAATCTTCGGTGCGATTCACAGAATACACCTAATTACAGTATAGTTCATACAGTTTTGGAAAAAAGTGGCTGTGACATGTACGGACAGACAGACAGACATGACGAATCTATAAGGGTTCCGTTTTTATCGATTTGGCTACAGCAGCCTAACAAGTACTATTAGCGCCATCTCGCCGAGCACACGGGTACTACGTATTCCAGAATCGATCTCGGAACATCGAAACACGTTGAAGATTTGTTATGAGGAAATAATTCCACTTGGCACTGATCCCAAACCCGGGCGCTGTTGTCGATAAACAAACCTTCAACACTGCTAACACGTCTATTTACTTATATTATACAATTTTAGGTGACCTGCGTAGAACCAGACAAGGACCATGCATCATCCCTCTATATAATATACTATAGTATTTTTTTTACGGAAAAGGAGGACAAACGAGCTTAGGTACGGGTCACCTGGTGTTAAGTGATCACCGCCGCCCACATTCTCTTGCGATACCAGAGGAATCACTGGAGTGTTGCCGGCCCTTAACGTGAAAGTGTACGCGCATTTTTTGAAGGTACCCATGTCGTATCGTCCCGGAAACACCGCACAAAGAAGCTCATTCCACAGCTTTGTAGTACGTGGAAGAAGGCTCCTATACTATAGTAAGCCTTCTTTGTCAAAGAAGGTCTATAAAGTAGTATGTTTTTGGAAGAAGCCGGTCTTATTCTTCGCCATCTTCATTTGAAGTTGTCAGGGTGCAATGTGTAGATGTTAGGCGCAGTTGAGGGTCTCTAAGAATGAGGAGAGTAAGCCCGAGTAGGAAATCAGATCTTTATACAAAGTACTTTATGTTACTCCTGCGAGTGAAAAGAAGATGAAATTATTATTACACAAATTAATTTTGAAACTAAAATTTATGAACGATGCGGGACTCCAACCTGCGACCTCCCAACCGTTTAAGTGAAGTGTGTTCAAGTGAGTGGAAGAGCGCTCGCATTGAAACGCGGGAGGTCGGAGTCCCGCATTGTTCATAAATTTTGATTCCATATTTAATTTGTGTAATTAATTAATCCCAGAAGTGAGGGTAGAAATTATTAATACTTATACATATATTAAATTGCGAATACTTGGCATTTTCACACGCTTTGTATATTAATTTTTTCTCGTTACATAATATGAAGAACACATTAGTATGGTGTATTATTACGATCGCGTCAATAGTTTACGAAATATAACCGAAGGAAAACACGTCTCTCCGTTTATTAATATTAACAAGTTTATTTAAATTGTTATTGTTTGTGATTATATTGACCTTTACCTTACGTAAATGATACTGTTATAAATTATTAAATAATAGTACTGCTATTTGTATGTAATGTTATGATTTTAAAAGAGCAAATGTTCGGTTTTCACCAATTGATCTCATTAAAAGCAGCTTAAACGATCGGTGGTAGTTTAAGAAATTTAGACGGTAAAAGTGTTGAGTAGAAAGATTTGACTTTGATGATATTATGTTTTAGATAAAAATCAATAGAATTAGTTAATCGTACATCGTTCATGATGCTATATTGAACACAAATTAATAATTTTAAGCTGTTACAAAACACAAAGAGGAACAAAAAAGGCGATACAAATTTTTTATTAAGTTACGTTAAATTAATTGAAAATTTTTAATCAATTTTCCCGCCATTCTTCAGCGTACCCATCCTTACTTCCTACTTTTAATCAAGCGGTTAATTAACCCAAAGAACAACACTTTGTAGCATTTCATCTGTGACAAATTGGTGCTATCTGATAAAATATTCAAACTTATATAAATTAAATTTGTAACCAAAGTTTTGAACGATGCGGGACTCGTAGCCCCTCGGGTTCCTATTCAAACTTACTACAGACAAACATACATACACAACGCCTATTTTACATACACACATAACGAGTCCAGTTCTTTGAATATTTATTCCTATACAATTATCTTTGCGTCTATCTTAATATTTTATATGGTTGGACCAACAGGAACTGTAGTAGTAGGAACTTGTGGACACTTCGGTCTTCTTGGGTATCACGTTAGATAAAAAGCTTCAGTGGGGTCCACATATTGCCCATCTAGCAGATAGACTCAGCTCTACGGCATATGCAGTTAGAAAGATTATAGAGAGTACACGAATGTTGCGACCGGGACCGCTAGATTAGTGTACTTTAGTTATTTTCACAGCATCATGACGTACGGTATATTACTATGGGGTCATGCTGCTGACATTGATATAGTGTTTGCACTGCAAAAGAGAGCTGTTCGTGCTATATATCAGCTTGGTTATAGACAGTCTCTCAAAGAAAAATTTAAAATAATAAAATTTAAAGAAATAAATATTATGACTGTTCATTGTCAGTACATTTATGAAAATTTAATATACGTTCACAAAAATCGTCACCTTTTTGCTCTTAATAGTGATCTTCATTATTATAACATTAGAAAAAGGGATTGCTTGTAACTAATTTTAGTAGGTTTCATAAGATACATAATAGCTTTAAGGGTAAATGTGTACACTTCTACAATAAAGTCCCAGCCACTGTTCAGGCATTACCTATAGATAAATTTAAATGTTTTATAACAAAATGGCTCTGTCGTAAATCCTATTACTCCACTGCTGAATATCTAAATGATCGGACAGCCTGGGACTAGATTGGGATTATTTTATAGCGATAGAAATGACTGTACAATATTGTAAATTTTTATTGAAAAGAGCGCAAAAAAAGAATGCTGGGAGAGTTTCTTGTGCCGCTTCTTCCCTCTCAGTGCGCCATTTGTTTCCGAAGCGTTATTAGTATCTAATAGTTATAAGAAATGACATCAAAAAGAATTCTAAAGGAATCAATTTTGAGAAAATAAATGCCTTTATGCCTTTTAATATATTATCGAACGTTGAATACGTCCATTTTAAAAGAAACAGAAAAAAATAATTCTAATAAATAATAAATTTATGAATTTATTTGCAATAACTTCAAAATTATTTATTTAAAAAATGATATATCTTTTATAATATTTACAAAAAAAAATATTTAGTCTAATATTCTGAAGGTTGCCGACTGTCGCTAAAATACATGCATTACAAAGCTCCGGATATTGAAAGACTAAAGTGACATCTGTTCTTTCTAGGAAATACACAATATTTTATAGTAGATATAAAATGCATCTTGGACTTCGATATAATATATGGTCCGAATATTAAAATAAATCTCAACATAGTATACAAGCAGCATCATACAATAAACTTTTACAACAACTATAAAAATTATATGTCTTCCTCAGGCGACATATTATGTATAACGGTCACGGCGGATGTAGAGATTAAAAACCGGTCAAGTAAGAGTCGAACTCGCACACGAAGGGTTCCGTAAGAAATTCCTCTGGTGTTCAGTCTCAATACCCACAAAATACATTTCTCAGAGCACCTTTTCAAAAATGTTTCTCTTAAAAAAGTATTTAATGTATTATAAGATAGCGTAATTTGTTTACATTAATTGGTTTAACTTTAACCGAATGTCCTCTTTGTTAGTATACACTGAGATCTATAGAGCGAACTTAGGCTTTGCCCAGACTTAACTTATGTATAACTTAGCTGAGTTTGATTAAATTCGAACTTATGCATTGGGTTCTCTTAGCTTAAGTTAAGCATAATTTCAGCTGTCAAATGACTATAAATACCAAATCAAAGATTGCGCTAAACTTGAACTCAGCTGAGTTTTACGTAGGTAAGTAAGGTCTGAGCAAAGTCTGAGTACGGTCTATAGAGCGAAGGCTATGTAAGTATTACTTTGTCTTTTCGCGTGTACCTCTCACTTTGAGTTCGTGGTTGTGGTGCGCTTATTTGGAAGTAGTTCCTCAAAAACGTTCCAAGCCACAAACATCACATTTTAAGGAACTCGTGTTTAAAGTTTAATAAATATCAGTGTATTCCATTCATGTGGGTTGAGCTACTAAGTCATTATATTTATTTATTTTTTATTTATTACACTTTTTTGACACCACATTAACAAAATATAACTTAACTACTAACATACATAATTACATGATATGGTGCAAATGGCGGCCTTATCACTATATAGTGATCTCTTCCAGGCAACCATTTGTAATACAATAAAAGAGAAAGACAGTACATTGAAAGGGTAAGAGTCAAAAATATAGACACACATAATATATACTATACTAAAATATAGATAAATTTATAAGAAAGTAAAATAAGTAAAAAATAGGAACAATAATTAATATTTCAGAATTGTTGAATTATGTTGGTGGATACATTATGTCATTTAAAGAGTGACAGTTGGGCTGCCATTTTTTGTCAGTCCGTTATAATGAATCACGTGACCAGTTTTGTGTTCTTAACACAATTTCGACATGATTGTGGTTTGGAATTACGTCCATTTATACTCCGGATGGAGCACCCCACTTACACCTATTTTTCGAAACAATTAAAGGTGTAACGGGATAAACAAACAAAGAGTTGAGTTGTAATTAATTATGGTCATTATTATTCGTATTTCGACCAATATTTAAACATCAGCTATTCTAACAGATTTCCTTGAGTGTTTTTTATTTAAAGTAATTCCATCTTCGCACCACCGGACTACCAAAAGACATTCACGCTAGAAAATCGATTTCTCTAATGCTGCATCGATATACTTTTAAATTGTTTACACAAATTATTAGCATAGATTAGAGCTTTTATGGATTATATAAAAATACCACCGGATCTCTGGCATCGATAGGCGATATTTCATTAATGAATGATACAACATGGAAGTTTCTCACGGCAGAACTTGACATCAATAGGTGAGGGCGTCTCTGTTGTGACGACGTGTGGAGGCGGACAAACGAGGACAAGAGAGGTTATCGGAATTCTCATGTTTATTAATTGATCACGCCTATCTAAATTATTTTTATGTGTTTTAATATAAATATATTTTCTTTATTGAAAAGGAGAACAAGTGTGCGTACGTAACGTGGGTCATTTGGTGTTAAGTGATCACCGCCACCCACAACATTCTCTTGCAACACCAGAGGAATTACAGAAGCGTTGCCGATGTTTAAGGAAGGTGTACGCGCTTTTTTGAAGGTTACGATGTCGTATCGTCCCGGAAATACCGCAGAAGGAAGCTTTGTAGTACGTGGAAAAAAGCTCATTGAAAACCGCACTGTGGAGGATCGCCACACATCCAGATTGTGGGGATGATATCCTAACTTGTGGCGTGTCGTGCGAAGGTGGAATTCGGCGACAGGAATCATTACACAAATAAAACTAAAAACAAAATTATATGAACGATGCGGGACTCGAACCCGCGACCTCTCACGTTCCGTGGTGCGAGTGCTCTTTCCAAATGAGCTAACCGTTCGAGTAAAGTATCGTTGTATGCTTTGTTCAACTCTCAGGTTGTGGCTTCATCTACAGGATCTACTTTACAGTTGACAACATGCTCATTCCCAATATTTGCATATTAGGAAATTGAAACGCGAGAGGTCGCGGTTGGAGCCCCGCATCATTCATAAAATTTTGTTTTCAGTTCTACTTATGAAATTAACTGCTATTTTTGTTTAATATAATACAGACGATAATTGTTCACTGTGAGATTCTTAATTCATTCCTATTGCCGTCATGCTGCACTAGTCCCTCAATATTTGGAGCGTTGCAAGTATAGATACGTAGCAATGTAATAAGTACATTTCTATGTATAACCTTTCTATTTAGATTTCTATGCAGATGCAAATAGCAAAAGCTTAGTGTTTAGCGTTCCTGTTACTTGGCCTTTGGGAACAATGACGTTCTATACGCCATATAGAAATATAACGTATAAAAACAAGCCGAAAAATCGAAAATGCCACAAATTACACCATAATAAGCTTCGACTGCTAAATCCATACATTGACGCCTTTACTCAAGTTGTTTTATATATTCATGGTCTGTAAGCAGCAATGTAAAACATTTATTGAGTTCAGATTTGATTCGAACAGTGACATTTAACACACGACTAAGGAGAAAAGTGTGCTTACATTGTTTTTAAGCACACTTTTGCCGTTCGGTTATCAGACTGTGAATGATAAGTCGTTATATGTGTGTAGAACGTCATTGTTTGGTAATCAGTAACAAAAGAGTTTCAGTTGCTGAACTTGTATTAAAAACTACTCACTTTAATAGAACCTTAAGTCTGGTGACACACGCTTCCTTAAGATCGTGTTTACAACTACATACAGCCTCTTGTATTTTCTTACAATTACCTGTGGACAATAAAAAGGTAATGCTTAGTTAAATCTCAATTATAGTCATGACATGAAAATAAGGAAACACAATAAAATCCTGCTTTAACTTCACTCGCAGTGAGGAGTAATAAAATGGTATACTAATAGCTAGAGGAGCCGACAGATAATGTCTTGCTCGAACAGAAGTACATAAAAAGATAATAATCCTAAGGTTAACAATAATTCTATTCTAGATACATATCTTATATATAAAATTCTCGTGTCCCTGTGTTTGTTACCAAACTAGCTAACTCCGAAGCGACTAAACCGATTTGTATGAATTTTTGTGTGCATATCGGATACGTTAGGTTTCATCATGCTCGCTTAAATGTCACTGCTTGTGGCGGCGACATGGGACGGGTCGTCCCCTTTCCTAAAATATGGTTGAGGGAGGCGATGGCTGGCACATGCGTCATGCTCGTGAACGGGCGCTGCTTGTGGTGGCAGGATGATCCTGTTGCCGGAGACTCGGTTTCAGATTCTTAAAAGTTATTGTGTGTATATATATGTATGGATATATACATATTTATTTATTTATAATTGCTTATAAAATGCTCACAGATTACCTTTATTTATTTACGGAGTGTGTGGATGATGCAGCTACTGTACTCAATAACTTTTGTATTAATTTACATTTACTTTTTTGACTTACTCGTGTAAGACATTGACTATTTGACGTTTGAGTGTGTCTGTTGCATCATTTTACATATTATATTGTAATTTGAAATGATTTGTAAATCGATGTACATAAATGTGAATCTTGATATAAAAGAGTGGCAATGAGTTTCTTGCTACTTCTTCTCATTAGCTCAATCCTTTACGAAGTAGCGGTAGATTCAATAAGAAAAACATTTTATTTTATTTATGACATTCATAAGTGTCATTTCCGTGACCTACGTGAATAAACTGATTTTGATTTGATTTGGTCTGAGAATCGGCCAACATTTACTTTTCATACCCCTAAATGATAATAACCCCTAAAAATATTTATTTTTATTTTTTTGACAATATTTTTATTTCATTATGATTCACCTTAAAATACACACAATTTCAAATTTTCACCCGTTTACGATCAGCACCAAATATTTTATAATAACTTTAATATTATTCTGTTCCATCCACAGATCCGCAATAGGTTTGCAAGATGGCAATAGAATACAATAATTGTTGTAGTACGATAAATTTTATGTGGGATATATTTGGTAGGTCTGAGAATAACTTTTTTTTTATTACCTTTATTGGCAAAACAACTTTTGCTGGGTCGGCTAGTTCTATTATAATAATACTTAACGAACATAGAGACATGAATTGTTAATACATAATATTGTATGGCCCAAAATTAGGCATATTAAGAAGCCGTCCTGAAAAACGGCTGATTTCGGTGAATTTTGTTCCGTGATTCTGAGAATATGTTACATATCATTATACAAGACTGTGAACTTTAGGGAAAGCATAACTTTTCATCTTGCATGTGCAAGAGGTGCAGGAGGGATTTCCAAAAAAAAGTTCACAATAATTAATGGTAATCTTTTGATATTCAATGCCAAACGACGTCAGAGTGAAGTTTGACCACCGTTTCAGGAAAAACTACGAGAATTTTTGACTGTATAAAAATATAAGTAACTACAGCATATAACCTTTTTTTCAAGAGTATGGGTGGCGGTGGTGACTTACCGTCAGGAGACCAGCACCGTCTACCAAATACAAAACGCAACAACAACACATTGTATCATCCACCGTCAGGCGTTAGCTTCGAAGACTCTTCCTGGATGCCTTAAGAATACAATGCAAATGCAATACCATTTTTAAATTCTACTTTTGATTAAATTTTTATGAAAAATGATAAGTTAATTTTCGATTTCGAATAATAATAAGTTTATTTCGGATTGATTCAGTTTAATTTTCTCGTACATCCCTGCTGACAATAAAACAATCGAAGTGGTCCATGGCCAAAAAAAGGTTGGGAACCACTGCTTTAAACACTTCTGAACAGTGGTGGTAAGCTCCGTCAGAATTTATAAAATAATCTCATTACAACCATGCTAGAGAAGATACTTATTAAGAAGGAGCGATAGAAATTTGCCTAAAAAGTAAAGTATATAATGTAGTATGTGTGTGGATATTTTTTTAAGTTTTCTGGTGACCCAGGTTATGCTTGAATGCCACAGTATTGTAAATATTGTCATCGGCCCACGATACAGCTGTAAATTTTCAAGTCATAAGTTGAGTTACAAAATAACGTTCCAAGATTTTGTTACACATATAGATAGATACACGCAAACAATTTTCTATGATTAACGCGATTGTTTCACATTTAAATAAAAACCTTATAAAGGATTAAAACGCATGTAATTGTAACTTTGTTTTCACATTTGATTTTTGCGTAAAAGTTACATTTTAGTTATTATTTAAGCTAACCCCACGTTACAAGAGCTCTCCAGATCTCGTTTTAGTGGGGACCACTGAACTGAACTAAACACACATGCAAATCAAGCTCATATAAATCGAAAAAATTAATAGAAGCGAAAATTATTATTGCCTACCAAATATAACTATTTTATTAATAATGACAATTATGACGGTTTAATTGAATATACTAAATTTAAGGTCGTAAAATAAAACGTCTTCTTCACAATAAGCGCTTTATTAGAATATACAATAACTTCACTTAATAATTGAATTCAATGTACGAACATGGTCAACTGTTGAAGGTCATCTTGCTGATTGTTTGTGTTAAACACGTTAGTAATCGATTGACAACTTACTGAAAAAAGAGTAGGTTAAGTTGACAGGAGGCAGATAAGAGAGAACCAACATTGTCTATGGAATTAGAGTAAAGTAGACTTATGGTTTTAATATTTTTAACACTAAACACAGGGACACAACAGCGAAGAGCAGCTAACTGTATCTTTTTCAATCGAGTACACTCGGCGGTCCCGAGTTTACCCGATCAGCCTATCTACGAAAAAATGTGTGTTCACCCCAAAAGAAGTTTTTAGTTCAAAAAAAATAAAGCCAGCAAAGTTCCTGACACAATAAAGACATAATTAATAAATATTTTTTATCATCCACTGTCTGCAACATAATAAGTCTCGACTTAGCATCGCATTTTAATAGTTCAAGTTCAAGACATGATTAATTATCGCACGGCGAACGTGACGAGTATATGAAAATGTTGTAGCGAAGTACGTGTGCCATCAATCCTGGCGATATCGCGTGACTCGCCCGCCCTTGACAGTGCACTAGCAGTAGGAGAAGGAAATAATAATGATCCTACAAGATACAGCCACGGACAGCGCCATTTCTACTTCTATTATCATAAACTAACAATGTGTTTTAACCCTGGGCCCGTCGCGCACTTTTTACATACGAGATTTGTCGCATGGGGTCTTTAAAGACCCCACGTATCGTAAATAATTATTAATAAACAATTAATTACAAATGTTTTACGAACTCCAATTATAATTTAAATAATGAAATACATAATAATAGTATTTTATGGAACAGTTGTATAAGAAGTGTGAAAATACGTGAGTTGCAATTTGAGCCGCAGGCAATTTGGAAATTTAATCTATTACTAAAATAACAAATATCAGAAGTTTTCAAGATGCTACTTAAAATGTTTCGTTTACATCTCTGTTGAGTGGTTTTATTTCTACTTCAAGGAATGGCAAAGGTACACAGTACACACCCATACATCCAACCGCGGGAAATGTGAAAATTACAGAATACCTTGCAGCCTCTTGACAAATAGCATTAACAATTTTGCTTTTTTTAAAGTTGACATGTTTATTCTTATGATTTAAACATTTAAATAATATGTACGTAGTGTAGTGTTACTAAGTATTACCTAATATTATTTATACGCACCTACCAAAAAAACTGTCATTTTTTGGCATAAAAGGCATTTATTTTCTCAAAATTGATTCCTTTAGAATTCTTTTTGATGTCATTTCTAATAACTACTAGATACTACTACCGCTTTGGAAACAAATGGTGCTCTGAGAGAGAAGAAGCGGCGCAAGAAACTATCCCTGCATTCTTTTTTTGCGCACTTTTCAATAAAAATATACAATATTGTACAGTCATTTCTAACGCTAAAAAAATAATCACAATATAGTCCCAGGCTGTCCGATCATTTAGATATTCAGCAGTGGAGTAATAGGATTTACGACAGAGCCATTTTTTTATAAAACATTTAAATTTATTTATAGATAATGCCTGAACAGTGGCTGGTACTTTATTATAGAAGTGTATACATTTACCCTTAAAGCTATTACGTATCTTATGAAGCCTACTAGAATTAGTTACAAGCAATCCCTTATTTCTAGTGTTATAATAATGAAAATCACTGTTAAGAGCAAAAAGGTGAACACTATATCAATGTCAGCAGCATGACCCCATAGTAAAATACCGTACGTCATGATGGTGTGAAAATAACTGAAGTACACTAATCTAGCGGTCGCAACATTCGTGTACTAACTTTCTTACTGCATATGCCGCAGAGCTGAGTCTATCTGTTAGATGGGCAATATGTGGACCCCACTGAAGCTTTTTATCTAACGTGATACCCAAGAAGACCGCAGTGTCCACAAGTTCCAATCCCTGGTCATTTATAGGTACGTTGGTTTGTACCTCCGCTGTGTTTGGTGTAATGAACTGTAAACACTTTGTTTTTTTACTGTTTAAATGCAGATTATTCGTCTCAAACCAACGCACTATCTTTGAGAGTGCATTGTTTACCTCATCATCGATATCTGCACGTCGCTTCACTTTAAAAATAAGTGAAGTATCATCAGAAAAAAATACAATCTCATGGCTATCATCTACCACAAACGGTAGATCGTTAATATATATAAGAAACAAGAAAGGACCGAGAATAGAAGCCTGTGGAACACCTATTCCCACAGGTTTACCCGAAGACCGTTTGCCATATACATCAACTGTCTGAACTCTTTCACTTAAATATGATTTTTAACAGATTTAGGGCTCTATTTTTCACTCCATAATGCTTTAGTTTTAGGAGTAAAGTTTCATGGTGGACGCAGTCAAATGCTTTGGACAAATCACAAAAAATGCCCAATGCATCCTGTGACTCTTCCCAGGCGTCAAAGATGTGCTCAATGAGTCTAGTATCCGCATTAATTGTTGATAAGCCCCCTAGTGAAACCAAATTGATTTTTGTTCATTAATTTACAAAAATGCATTTGTAGCTGTTGACGCAAAAGTTTTTTCACTATTTCCTAAAAACAGGCAGCACTGAAATTGGTCTGAAATTAGCAGGGTCAAAAGAACTGCCCGATTTAAATAAAGGTATAACTTTGCTGTATTTCATGAGGTCAGGGAACACACCCTCATCTATGCATTCATTAAATATTATTGCTAATTCAGGTGCTATAATGTCAAGTATGTATTTTACAATATTAGTCGAATGGCCCCAAAGGTCTTTTGTATTTTTTAAGTTAATTAATTTGAAGATTTTTATTATATCGCTACCTGTAACATACTTAAAGCGACATTATTATACGGTAAAAAATGCTTTTTTAGGCTATAGCGGATCTAGACTTTTTCAAAGACTTAATAAAGTATGTCCTTATATTAGAAGTCTTGGCTGTATAAATGACAGATGAAAATAGAGAAGTAAAAAAATAAATAAATGATGTATAAGCTAAGCTATATTTTTAGAACAAGCGTCACGTAAGTTTCGCTAATCTATTTGCACGCAATTCAGAGCCCACTATTTGATTAAAAATCCCGCGCTAAGATCAAATCCCTCGAATAAAATTTACGGGGATGACGTCATAAAACAAAACGTATATATGCACAAAGATAAAGCTCAAATGCAAAAATTGTCACCTAGACATGGCACAAGGATCAACTGAAGCCTGTAACATTAGTCAGCAGTCTGGTGGAGTTTACACACTGACAGACGCCGTTATTTACGTGTCTAGACTTCACACTTTACAGTTTGCGACAGCCCTCGCAGGATAACCCCCGGAGGTTTCTTTTAAACTGCCCAGTTTGCTTTATATTCGGATGAACATTGAAATATTTGTGTTTAGTGTTACAGTTATCGAGGCGATAATGTTGGGGTGATTTGATCATGCAGAGAAGATTGATGTAAGTTGTTGTGGTTCACGGACCAAATTTATACTTCATAGTAAAGTAAGGGTTTGATATTGAAAAAAAAATCTCACCAGTTATAGTTCAAGTACAGAGATTATATTCGGTTTTATTATGTCCCTTTTATCGCGCTTTTACGCTTTTTGGTGATTTAAGTTAATAAGAAGGTCTTGTTGAATAAACTCATTCTAGTAGGCTTCATAAGATACATAATAGCTGTAAGAGTAAATGTAAACAGTTTTATGATGAAGTCCCAGCCACTGTTCCAGTATTATCTATAAATAAATTTAAATAATTTTGATTTTTAAAATAAAAAATGGCTCTGTCGTAAATCCTACAACTACACAGCTGAATATCTAAGTGATCGGACAGCCTGGGACTAGGTTATGATTATTTTATAGCAATAGCAACGACAGTACAATATTGTATATTAAATTTATAATATTATTAAATTAATATTATAAAAAGCCGTTTCTTCTCTCTCAGAGCGCCATTTGTTTCCGAAGCGGTAGTGGTGTCTAGTATATTAGAAAAACATCAAAAAGAATTCTACAGCAATCAATTTTGAGAAAATAAATGCCTTTTGGCTTTTTTATGTCTTATCTTTATAATATTCAATTATGTAATGCAATACTAAAATCTACGTGTGAAGTCACAGATCCCTGCTCGTTTTCTGTGTTTTCATAATTGACCTATGATTCCAATGAGGCTGATGACACCCTGAGGCTATGTTCACCTACTTTTACATACACCTAATAGGTGAGCCGTGCTGTTGTTTGTCCTTCCAGCAATAATAAGTAAATAAACATATTATTATTTACCAATATTTTTAATGATCAACACCAAAACTATATTGAAATATTTTACAATTCAATGATCAATTTTCGTAGAATTGTGGGATATCTTCAGTGGGAGACTCCTTTGCACAGGATGCCGGCTAGATGATGGGTACCACAACGGCGCCTATTTCCGCCGTGCAGCAGTAATGTGTAAACATTACTGTGTTTCGGTCCGAAGGGCCTCGTAGCTAATGAAATTACTGGGCAAATGAGACTTGACATTTTATGTCTCAAGGTGACGAGCGCAGTTATAGCGCCGCTCAGAATTTTTGGGTATTTCAAGAATCCTGAGCGGCACTGCGTTGTAATGGGCAGGGCGTATCAATTACCATCAGCTGGACGAACTGTTCGTGTCGACCCTTATTTCCATAAAAAAAGGCGACCAGTGCTGTTGTTTGTCCTTCCAACAATAATCCGTAAATAAACATATTTATTATTTACCAATATTTTTAATGATCAACACCAAAACTATATTGAAATATTTTATAATTCAATCGACAACAGTCTTATTAAGCATGTAAACAATAACAAAAAAATAACTAAATAAACTTAAACCATTAAACTGTTTATATCAAAGAGTATGTAAAAATAATAAAGAAACACTCGATCAGATTTAATTAAATATTGTAAAAAACTTAACAAATAAAACATTAACGTTAACATCAATCAACACCTACATTTAATTAAAACTGTTTAATCGATTGATTGCACAACACAGTATGTACATATTTATTGTTTTCTAATGCAAGTATAAGATAGGTATCAGATAGCATTCTGTCGTTGCGGTCTGCGGTCGTGTACCCGTATGAAATGACCCTTATAATTGCCAACTACGGCAATAAATGAACACAGTATACTTCCAAACAAAGAGATTAAAGATAAAATGAATATGACGTAGGGACAAATACGGACAAAATGGAAATCCAAATTTATTACCTAGTCTGAAATAAATATTTGGTTCATCCCTTTGGAGTACTGCACTGTTATATCGAACCTTCCTTCTGCGGTGAATGAGCTTCCTTGTGTGGTCTTTTCGGTATAGTAGTTGCTTTAGATTAAGGATTGGACTCCACTGCACTCCAACTAGATACCGCAGACGTAGTCGCAAAGTGCGGCAAATAATAGTCCGCCCAAGTGGGCGTACTCGAGCCGGTCTCGAACAATGTGACGTTGATGTACAACATGTTCTGTTAAACTTAGCTAATAATTGAAACTAAGAAAGGCAATGGGATCACATATCATCAGTAAGTATTTTGTAATATTTTATTAATTACAATGCAATAAATATTACGAAGCGTATTTTACAAAATTTGAAAGATGCCATGAGTGTCAAGATGAGAGTGTGTGCGTGGGACGCAAGCATCAAATAGTTGTTGTAAAAAAAACTATTGTTCTTAGGTAGGGCGGTATCTAGTTGGAGCGCAGCGGAGACCAATCCTTAATCTAACAGTAGTGCCTTGATCATTTGCGATCAAAATTATTGCGTAAAAAATTAACCAATGACAGCTCTATGTCTCTTCTTTGGCATTTTAAATAATGTCTGTATAATAAGTTTGATCAATCTGTAGAGCCCCTAATTCTTTCGTAATGAAATAACTTAGGCAGCGTTCGCTTAGTTTATAGGTTTAATATATTTTACTAAATTAGAAAAGTTTATAGACGCTGGATTTTATTTGGTATGTATAGCCTTAGTATATATAGCCCTAATAATGAGAATATTATAAATTCTTTTCTTTAATACTTTATTTTCAAATACAATTTTTTGCGCTTTTAATTCTTATGATGCTTTTGTATATATGTTACTACTAATACTAATTTTCGCTAACTTAATTATAATATGGACTGAATATTTGTTTTATTCTGAAATATCTTCGGAATCAGTGCAACTGAATTTTTTGTATTCAAATAACTCAAAATTGTAACAAACAGAACTTTAGTGGTACAAGTTATATTTATTTTTTAGTTAGTTATTTATTTAATTTAATTTGGTGTTTAGTTTCTCTAAGCGCAGTGTAAAACAGAATGCTACATTACTTTAGCAACCCTTACCCGTGAGGTTTACTTCGGTAAACTTTATTTCGACAAAATACACAAATTCAGTTTTTTGTTAGGAGTATCTCTACATCATTCTGCGACGGTCTCTGAACCTAGATAGAATATCTCGTAAGCTTTTTAGCTTTTTATAAAATTAGTGTGCGTGACAAGCTACGTCTTACACTCGCGATTTGTATGTCACTTTTGTTAGTGTGCGAGCACTACTCAAAATAGAGGTTAATTGTCAACGTCAAATTTTTTCGACGTTTTCACAGCTGTCACACAATAAATTAGAAATCCCGTCCTTCCTTTGTGTTAACACAGACTGTATTACTTACGAGCAATATAGTACCTGCAAGTGTTAACTCAAATGACCGCATCCATCCGCTGCACAAAAGACGAGCGCGTTCATTAATAAATCATAAAGCGTTCGCAACAAAGCGATGATTACGGACAGACAAAGGGGCAGACAGACGAACAAAAGCCTAGTGTGTGGCCTCTGGAGCAGCGCCAAGTGTCGAGCGATAGTGCGCGTCATTGGTGCTTGACTAACAGTAGAGTCCTTTACATCAGTAGTAACTACTCGATGTCATCTGCATACATGACCTAGTTCAGTCGTAGACCCAGAGAATGGACAAGTGTTCGCATATTGTACGAATACGAATTGGTCCAAACGCACTCTACTACCCGGTTACATGATCTCTGGATCTGTCGATGACGTCACATCGTCGATTTGGTACGGTGCGCAAAACAAGCATAGTGATGCTAAAATAAATTAATATTATTTAGTGAAATAATATTTATTTAATTTTATGTAATCTACAGCTGCAGCGTCACAATTTATATACAATATAATTATAATATAAAGTAGAAGAATATGGCTAAAACTGATTACAGTATATAGATAGATAGCCAGATAACAAGGTAATAAAAAAGAGTTTGACAATAACTGTACTAAGCTACTTAGAAAATAAACTTAACAAAATAAGGTTACAGGAGTGTGTGTGCGTGTATATAAGGTTGTGTGTAGTTTATTTGAGGATGTATGCAGTGTGTGTGTGTGTGTGTATTTTATTATTACAATGATTATTATTATTACAATGATAAAAAATCAATGAAAGAATCTGGGTGAAGTGAAAAAGTAAATTTTATGAACGATGCGGGACTCGAACCTACGACCTCTCTCGTTCCGTGCAAGTGCTCTTCCAACTGAGCTAACCGTTCGAGTGACGTATCTGCAAGAGCGACATCTCAAGCCAATTTCCTAATATGCAAATACTGGGGTTGAGCAGGTTATCAACTGTAAAGTAGATCCTATAGATAAAGCCACAACCTGAGAGTCGAACAAAGCATACAAGATTTTATCAACGATAGGTAGATACATCACTCGAACGGTTAGCTCAGAAGAATTAATTTATCCTAGAAATGAGGGTTATCACTTTAAAAACATAACAAATTATTGAGACATTTATAGTAATACTTATCGTGACAAAAACTTATTTAATGAACCAGCATAACGGCCCCCAATGAATAAAATTAACAAAAGCACATCCTGCCAGTACCGCCGCCCGCGACGGATCGTAGCGCGCCGTGGGAACCGGCTCTAATAGAACACATTTGGAACACATTCGGGCGACGTAACCCCTCCTAACCTAAATGAATACTGTATGTGGGTCTATATGGGTCTAGTTCATTGGGTGCGCACTTACATAAATAATCGATAATAACATCATTTGTATTCATGCTTTAAACTACGAATCGGAAACATACGGTACGATACGATAGGTCGAACCTGGGACCGCTAAATATTGTAATGTATTGTACAGGTACAATTTAATACGTAGTTTTAACGTTTTACAAATGGTATGTTTTTTTAAAGTGATAACCCTTACATCTGGGATTAATTACATGAAGCCACAGCCTGAGAGTTGAACAAATTATAAAAGATTTTATAAACGGTATGTCACTCGAATAGTTGGCTCAGTTGGAAGAGCGCTCGCACGGAACGCGTGAGGTCGCGTGTCCGAGTCCTGCATCGTTCATAAAATTTCGTTTTCAAATTTTATTTCTGTAATACGTAGATAAGGTAAGATAAGGTAATTAAAAATTGAAAAAAAATAACTAGATGTCAATTTAGCTATTATGTTTGACTCGACATACGCATGTGAAACAACTTTTTCAAAGATGAATTAATTTTTGAAAAACAAATGTCGTTCGAGATTAACTGTTGCCCACCTAGAAGACGCATTTTAAATTTGCAGTTCTTCTCGAGAACCAAGCTATAAAAAACTGGCTCAAGACCGACGCTGCAGTTTCTAGCATTAATTTTATGTCTTGTGTTTATTAATCCTGAATTTTATTTGAAACGATACAATCAATAGATAGTACTTAATTATTATCAGTTTTTTTCCAGTTCCTCGTTAAAATTTTCCCACTGTGTCCGGACCCCACCTAAAACTACTTCCCGACCCCTGCTTTAAACTATTCAACAACAAGGGTCTACCTTCAAAACAATAACGTATAATTTTCACTCTAACGCTAAAATCTATAGAGTGTACTTAGACTTTACTTACGTGAAACTTAGCTGAGTGTGGATAAAACGCGAACTTCACTATTGCATTGGGCTGTCTTAGCTTAAGGTCAGCATAAATTCACCTGTCAAATGACTTTAAAAATGAAATCAAAGATTATGCTAGCTAACACTCAGCTAAGTTTTACGTAAGTAAAGTCTGAGCAAAGTGTAAGAACGCTCTAAGTGCGATCTTTGATATAATTTTTAAGTTTGAGGTCTTGAAATATCCCGAATCTATGGGGTAAGTCTGTTTGATAATTAAGGTACAGTTAATATTTTAGTTATTTTAGTTTAGTTGGTGTTGTTTTAGTTGTACAGGTTATTTTTTTAAGTGGTATTCCTTTCTTCTGGGATTAAATATACAAATTTAATATGTACCAAAATTCATGGACGATGCGAGACTCGAATCCGCTCCTCTCGGGTTCCGTCCGTGCGCTCTTACCAACTAACGGCCGTTTTGAATAACCTATCAATCCTTAGTTTAGCTTACTAGAGGTAGACAAATCTATCCTTTTACGCTTACTTACATTTCAATAACCTATCGACATAAAGCATTGGACTCCTAACTATATTGGACATAACTATGGATAGATAAGATCTTGTCATTAAACGGTGACAGCTACGACATCCGTAACTAGAGATACGTTATTGAAAACGGCGTAAATCTACTTTACAGTTGATAACGAAAGCACTATCGGTAGCTACAAATGAATAAATAAACAGAATATCCACCGACCTTTAATTCCGTGGTAGACGTTTGAACGTCATCACTTGCATTTCAATAAAAACAAAGTGCAGGACGAACGAACACAGTTGCTCACCAGAACGCATAAACATTGTGTTGACTCATAACCTCACATACAGGAAGCATGCATTTACAAGTGCGTAATACATTAAATGCATTACAACAGAGTGAACGCGAGTTCAACACATCTCAAAATCGTCTAAAAACGCGCGCGTTTTATGCACAAAATTCACAAATTAAAGCGAATTGATTAATGACATTCCTACTGTGTCTCAAAAAATATGGGTATTGTAAAACATTTACTACTACACAGGATTACAAAAAGAGTTCAACTATTAAATAACAGATTAAAATAAGTTTTTGACTATACTTAAGTCGTAAATGCTGATTCGAAAAGTGAAAAAATTCAGTAGCCAAACCAGAGTTGAGATTATTTAATGCTGTGATACTATACACTATAGTTAAGGTATATTTTAAACATGCTCGTATGAGCAATAATAGTTAAAACGATAATTTAACACTCGTTCACTCTGACCATTATACATAACACCTTTTCCATTATCAAAGCTATTACTCCCATAAGGATAATAGTTACATTCTGTGCTACGATTTGTGTCTCGTTATGCTGATGAAAAACAAAATGTTATTAAATGGAACGAGCAGATAGACCACGTAATGTTGAGCAGCGTCTTCTGGCCTTAACAGTAAGATTAACAATATGATTTGAGGTGTAAAGCATAACGAAACGACCTAAGGCGGGATTTTCACTATATACGAATACATTCTGATCCGGGCGGATTCGGACGATGGCACACGATCTGCAGGATTATACTTGTACACACTCAGTAGATACCAACAAACAGGAATGATAAAGTATTATCATTAGCCACACTAATATAAATATATAGGTGGAAGTTTAATATAATGGCGATGATTCTATTTTTTTATGACAGTAATAGACGAGACGAGGAGGACGTTCAGCTGATGGTATTAGATACGCCCTGCCCATTACAAAGTATTGCCGCTCAGAATTGTTGAAAACTCAAAAATTCTGAGCGCGCTCGTCACCTTGAGACATAAGATGTTAAGTATCATTTGTCCAGTTCAAATTCACTAGCTACGGCACCCTTCATACCGAAACGCAAAAATGCTTACACATTACTGTTTCACGGCAGAAAAATTTGATTATGGGTACCACAAGGGTAACCATGTCGTATCGTCCCGGAAACACCACACAAGGAAGCTTAAGTCAGTATTACCGGCCCCATAATAAAATAACAAGCACAGCTGATACCTGGCTCCCCACCAACTGGATGTGTGGCGTTCCTCCACAGTGCGGTTTTTCAAAGAACTTTCTTCCACGTACAACCAAGCTGTGAAATGAGCTGCCCTGTGCTGTTTCCGGGTTGCGTACACCTCCCTAAAGGCCGGCAACTCTCCTGTGATTCCTCTGGTGACCTCTTAACACCAGGTGACCCGTACGCTCATTTGTCCTCCTTTTCCATAAAAAAGCTAACATATAACCTGTATAGATATCCTAACCTCGATATATACGTCATACAAAAAGTAATTACTAGGCAAAAAACAGTAAGTAATTTGGCGTCTCAAAGACTGGAAACCCTATAAATTACAATATCACCCTCGTTCCTACTCCAAACATCCCTCGCCCCTGGCGGTCGGCCGCATCGATTTTAATCCACTCAACTCAACTGTTTCGGAATAACACGACATTTTTTAGGGTTCGCCCGGCACGACAGACAAATATGTACTTAAGTAAAACACTTTTTAAAGGATTAAAACGCGTGTAACATTATATTTTGCGTATAACTTACATTTTTATTATTATTTTGGTTGACCCAATTCAAAAGCAGTCCCCGTGAAAAGGTGATCTGGAAAGGTCACGAAACGTCGAGCTTATTAAAAAAAAACATGTATCTTTTACGCAAAAATTAACGTAACACAGTTACAATTACACGCGTTTTAATCTTATTATCTACATACGACATTTAGAATAATTTACAGGGTAACGCTATGCTGCAACTAATTAAAGTTAAATTTTAACTAATTTAAGATTATTTTAATTTAAGTTTAACAATTTTGCTCGAAGAAAAACCGTAAGTCTGGAAAAGAAAACCTTGGGACAGTACCTCTGCTTAATTTATTATTTGCTAGTTTTAGTATTGCGGAAACGACTGACAATAATGCACAACCAAATGCTATGGAAAACTCATTGCTTAATAGATTACCGAAGTAATTCAGAATAAGAGTCGACATTATAATACGCAATATTAAACTTAATTTCAGAGTGACGGGTTAAGTTCGCTGTGATCGGGGTCGGTTTGTAATGTGCCACAACTCACTTATTGACACCTTGTTATGAGCAGATGATTGATGAGGTGGATCATCAGCTCGTTCTGTACCTTTCGATAACTCTTCAGAATCAGTTAAAGCTTAAGAATCACACGAATTTTAAGTCCTAGCACCACTTACGACAGCAGTATAAAGTATTTTCTGACATTCTATAAGTGGTCTACGTATACTGGTTGCAATAACATTTTAATTCCATTTGCATCCATGGCCATAGTAAAATTGAACAAGGCTTAATCAGAGCGCATTAAATTCAACAATTACCACGAATATTTTCGAGCCAATATTTCATTGTTTAGTGTGTGAACTAGAACCGCACCGTAACTATACTTAACCATGTCCGAATTGTAATATTATAAACAATGGACAACAACCAAAAGACAAAAATCATTTGTTTAAGAAAACCAAATATTGCACTTGTATGAATGTCAAAGTTACAGACACTCTTTACCATTTACCACCTCTAAAGCAAAGTGGAGATTTATTGAGTAGAACAAAATGCACGAAAACTGAATTTTACAAAGTATTTAAATAATCTGTGCAAGAAAAATATCAGAACGTTTGGACGTACTTGAGTACGGCAATTTTTTTTAAACCCAAGCTAAGCTCATACCTAACTATCGACGTACCTACTCAAATTATTTAGTATGTATATTTGGTACAACGATTGCTTACATTCGACATTCCATGTCGTTCTATCCGCTTAATCCGCTTTGCTATCCATTTACTGCCAAATGCGTCAATGGATATTTCCAATAAAAAAAAAAACATTTTTGATCTGAGCCGAATTAAATTACTTTACTGCAGCAAAATGTTGCTAATATAAAATATAACTAAGGCCTTTCTCAGATTTAAGAATCCTAAATCATTATTTCTGACGGCACCTTTACTGAATGGGAAGAAAACATAGCTTCGAATTGTTCTAATTACTGCGCTGTTTGCGGCCTATATTGTAAAGCCGCTTTAAGCGCTGTTTGAAATAATCTATCATTTATTTATACAAATAAAAAAAAACTGAAAAAAATATGATTTTGTGTTGAAAACAAAAAAGAAAAGTCGAGAACGTTTGCGAGAATTGCCGCTAGTGTCTCCACTTAAGTTTGTGCATAGCGACAGGACGGTGACCGAACCGTGAACGTCGCGGGCGAGTATTGTTCAAGTCTAAGATATATAATTATAAACAGTTACGGACGGCGCGGTAGTTACGTTACAATGTAGCGCGCAAATGTCGCCATTAACCTCGAGATCCATTGACCTACTGTCGCTAACCTATCTGCTTCTGTCGCACTTTGTATCAAATATCAACGCGATTCATTGTAACGTACACATTTTGCTCCGCATTTGATTCACGTTGCTTCCAGCTTTCTGATAAAATCTTTTTCTATCTATCTATCCTATTTTAATGAATTATCTCAATAATTCCTTAAAATATTATTATTACATTATTGGAATTGTGTAAAAAAAAGTACCACGTCGTCAATATCAAAGATTAAATATTGAATGTAATCAATGTATGCAATATACATTATATAGAAAGACAAATAAAAAAAATACGAGTCGTTACCTTATATATAAAATTCTCGTGTCACAATGTTCGTTCCCGTACTCATCCGAAACGGCTTGACCGATTCTCATGAAATTTTGTGAGCATATTGAGTAGGTCTGAGAATCGGCCAACATCTATTTTTCATACCCCTAAATGTTAAGGGTGGTCCACACGATTTTTTTTTTTAATTTTTTTGTCATTTTTTTTTATATTATTTGATTATAAGTCAGCATTAAAAAATACATACAACTTCAAATTTTCACCAATCTACGATCTACAGTTACTTTTGTATCGCGATTTTAATATCGGCAATACAACGTTTGCTGGGTCAGCTAGTATAATATATAGAGGGTTAGTTGCCATAGAGTAAATTAAAATGGATAATAATTTACACGCGTCTGTCATCATTACTAACTTATTCAAAGAAGTATTTCTATATTAGTATCAAAATCATTCATTCAACAACAGAATAGGAAAATAGTGTAGTTTTTACCAGATGAACTCCCATGATAATTAGCCAAAATTCATAATGAAGGTCTAGGGAAGCATAATTTAGGCTTGAAAGTTGTCATTAAAAGGCTATATACCTACATGTTATGATTAATGTATGAATATTTAAGTAACACTATCTAAAATATAACCAAAACCCAGACAGTTGTTGATTCCTCTGGGCTCGGTCGATAATATTAATTATAATCCTGGTATTTGTGAAGTCAGTATCAATCAAATCTAATTTCAACATTATAATTAAATTGCTTTTACTAACATCGAAAATATCGCGGGACACGTCTCGATTGGAGCACAAAAAAGCTAAGAGCATGTCTAGGTCTCGATCATTATCTGAATCGTGAGCATTTATCTCGATTCTCGACACAGCTCCGAGGAGAGCTATTGTTCTAGAAACTAATAACAGTCTGGGCGCTGACCGTTTCCAAATCACGATCAAACAAATCGGGTATTAGCTCAAATTTAATTTGTTTGAACTGTGACTCACTGGAATAATAGATTTTGATGCAATTTATTTGGCTCCTTTGCTTTTTTGTACGACAATAAGGGACAAGACGAGCAGGATGTTCAGGTGATGGTAATTGATGCGCCATGCCCATTACAATGCAGTGCCGCTCAGGATTCTTGAAAGACCCAAAAATTCTAAGCGGCACTACAATTGCGCTAGTTATGTTGAGTCATAAGATGGTAAGTTTCATTTGCCCAGTAATTTCACTAGCTACGGCTCCCTTCAGACCGAAACACAATAATGCTTACACATTACTGCTTCACGGCAGAAAAAGGCACCGTTGTGGCACCCATAATCTAGCTGGGATCCTATGCAAATGAGTCTTCCACTGGTAGTTTCAAAATCAAAGTTAAAAGTTATTTATTTAAAGGCAAGGAATAACACCAATTATCATCACTTCGGAAAAGTTGAGCATCGGAGAGAATATCGACGTTATAGTGGGAAAGGTGTTAAGTTAAGTTACCATCATCATAGGAAAAGCTCCATGATGATGAGTCCGACGCTGCCCTCATCCAACGTATTCCAGCGATCTTGACCAGATCGTCGGTGCATCTTCTGGGGGTCCTAACAACACTGCGTATTCCGATACGTGGTCGCCATTCAAGTACTTTACTGCCTCAACAGCAACTAGACCGTCAAACTATGTGCCCTGTCCACTGCCACCTCAGATGTTCTAAAAAGGGTCTAGAAAACATGGTATAAGAGAGCTTCTTTAAAATATTTGAAAAGAAGCTCGTTAAAAAAAACATCAATAAAAAACAAGAAAAATTAAAATCTATACTAAAAGAAAGGGAGGTAGACGTTGCCGGCTTATTTTACAAATTTCGGGTGATGCTCGAAGAAAATTTCATAAATAAATAAAATTTTCATAAGACTTAATGGGTAGTGTGTGATCAACTCATATTATATAGTTTATTATAATAATTATGAGACGTTGATCCAGTTTTAATTAAACTTTGCCCGATAGAGAAGTCGGCGCCGAAAAACCGATGACATAACATAAAGATAAGATACATGATAACGATAACTACAAAACAGTAAAATTTAGTATTCATGTAAATCTTTTATAATTACCACGAAACTACTTTCACTGTGTTTATTTTAATAGTAACACAAGCAGAAGCAGTTTTATTAAACAGATAACGACACAGGATGTCTTCGTAAGTGGCCGGATATTTTATGAGAAAAAATATAATATAAACAAGGTATACAGTTATACGAATTGAATTGAATACCAACCGTCCGCATGACACATGATCCGTAAATCTACTCTCACATACGGGATCTTCTTTACAGTTGGTAACATGCTCCACCCCAATAATTGCATATTAAGAAAATTACTTGAGAATAATTGAGATGTCACTTTTTTCAAATCTAAACAGTTATATTGTTATATTTAAGTGACATGGCCCGCACTTCTGAAAAGGGGTTCGAGTCCCGCATCGTCCATAAATTTTAGTACAAATTATATTTGCATATTTAATCCCAGAAGTTGAGGGATATCACTTAAAAATAAACAACTTTTTAAAGTATACATTTATTAATTATCCACATAAATTACCCAAAATACAAGAACGATGATCGTATCATACGATTTAGCACCACCTCGATTTTTTTTATGAGAAAAAGTGACAAGACGAGCCAGAAATTCGTGATAGTAAATGAAACGTCCTACCAATAACTATCCAGTACCATTCAAGATTCTTGCAAATACCCAAAATTCTGTGGGGGATCGCGATTGCACTCCGTAAATTGAGGTCTCATTAACCCAGTAATGTCAATATCGGTACTCCTCAAACCGAAACACAATAATGCTTGCTTGACCGCAGAAAGTATGGTTCCCAATAAACCGGTATCCCGTGGGAAGAAGCGTACCACTGGTAAAAGTACGCTGAAACGAGGATCAATCACGCTTATCCCTATTAGGGATAGGAAGAATTTCCAGCCATTCCCAAGCGTGAAACATACGATAAGATTATTTCAAACAAACAAAATTGTGCAACCAATCTTCTTCTATTCTATCTACTCTTCCTCCTATAACCATAAAATCGACTACATACATAAATACATTAAGTAACATTTGACAATCATAATCGAGACAACAAAGAACGAATACGAAATGTCTAGATGTCGCGACACAATCGTTGGACAAGCGCTTCGAATTATAATCGAGATTCACATCGATGTGTTCACTGATCGAGCATTCTTCAAATGATGTTGGACACGATTACAAAATAACAGAACACAGATTTCTGGTATTAATTTAGCTTTTAGAACCTCCAGTTTTATTTCATTCCCTCCTAATCTTATGAATACCTTAATGCCTGCCTATACGTCCGTCTAAGTGTAGAAGTTAAAAGTAGGGTCTCTCTAGCGGGAGGGGGGCCGCGCGGACGCCGGTATACGTTGTCAATGTAGGTATACGACTACACAACTGCTAGTAAGATATTGTCGCCGGTCTAACTTGTAAGTACAAATTTACAAACCTACAAATTTCCTTCGAGATATTTAAAGATAAGGTAACTTTTAAATGAAGAAAGTAGGTGCGAGTACATTATCCTTTTACATGTTATATATGTACGTATCTAGCAATTAATTTCTGTGTCTATCGTAGACGAAATAAAGGCTTGGCAATTATCATCATCACCCATGATCATAAAGATGCCAGTTTTTCCGGGTCCCAGTGGTAACACAAACCTATAATACCTCCTTGGTGTGCCCAACATTTGTTTTTTGATTTCTTGTCATCAATCATGCTATTGCCAGAAATATCGATAAAGATAACAGGGTGAAATTTAAAGGTCGGCCGTTTGGTTATCAAGATTCTCTTCAATGAGAACTGTAATCGACAATCGATATTCTTACATATATTGCATACAATAAGGTGCAAATTAAATAACACAGAATTAATGCAAAACAGTTAAGTAATTTGCATATTAAATGAATATTAAACAGAAGATATGTCAACTCTAACAATTTTATAAGAATTGTGTATTATCGTACTTAAATACTGGTTAGGATTTATAATGTATGGTAATAGAGAAAAGCGTGACAAAGGAAACCAAATAGCGAAAGACACAGAGGCGTAGACGTCTTTAAAGGAGCCCTGTGTCGAAAGACAAACTGTAAAAGCATGTCTTCGATAATTAAGATTTATAAAGTTATCATTATCATCATTTCAGCCGGAAGACGTCCACAGCTGGACAAAGGCCTCCCCTAAAGATCTCCAAGAGGATCGGTTCTGCGCTGCCTTCATCAACGTATTGCGGCGATCTTGTTATGTGGGGTCCTTGCAAACTAACGCCCAACAACACTGCGTCTTCCGTTATATATGTATTGAATATATTTATATAATATTTAATTTATAAGATTTATAAATTTATGTCATGAAATTTTGGATTTAAACCTGGAAATGAAATTATTATTTAACAATTTTGTTCTAACACACATTCGAATCACCGCCGGCCATTCTCTGAGCAAGTAAAAACTCGCAGGAACATAACATTGCTGCCTTTATTAGTCTTTGTATATAGAAGAAACTTATTATTGATTTAATTGTTATAATAATAATGTATATCCAAAGACCACACAAAGGAAGTATAAACTTCATGAAGGCGAGTCTAATAACACGAAACACAACTATTTTTGTCCTTTATTCATAAAATAATTACATTTACAATAATATATTATTCTTTATTATAATTGTGTCTAAATTACTCTGGTTCAGAAGTTTTCTATTCTATTATGATGCTAATTTTATGTAGTCACTGGGCAGACGGTCATATACATGTAGCCGGAGATGGACTATGCACGGCAGAAACAGAGAGCTATGGAAGAATATAATGTAGGCCTACACCCGATGGGTCCATATCAAAATTTCTGAGCGGCTCTACAATTGTGCTTGTCACCTTGAGAAATAAGATATTAAGTCTCATTTGCCCAGTAATTTCACTAGCTTCGGCGCCCTTCAGACCGAAACACAGTAATATTTGCAAATAACTGCTTCACGGCAGAAATAGGCGCCGTTGCAGTACCCATAAACTAGCCGGCATCCCGTGCAATGGAGCCAGCCACTGATAAAAGTAGTTGTAATATAGTTTTAGGAACACCAGTGTCCCAGTGTGAATACGGCTTTAGCGTCGATCGAGTTCAGATAGTTTATGGATCAATTAAGTGATGCCGCTGCTGTGATGACGTGTGGCGTGTGGCGAGTGGGTCGACGTCCTCATTATCTTCCTGCTCTTTTAATTGTCTTTATGAACTGAATGCACCACACACAAATAGTGCAGGAGCTGAATTAAAATTAAATCAATTATTTTAACACTGACTTTTTAACTTTTTCATCGCTTCGTCGCAGAAGACATCCGGCACAAAAATTTTGCTGGTTTTTGTTAAAGACACATTTATTTATTTCATGATAAAATGTGGTATTTATTGTTTATAAAGCTATCTGTTATAGCAACCATTACCATACGTTTTTGAAACAATTCATTTAAATTTTCTATCACCGGCCATCTTGTAAGTTCATCATCATTACAATAGAATCAAAACTGCTATTCCAGTGGGGTGTCGGTAGACATGCAAGACCCCCATCTGCCACACCCTTGACATACTTCATTTTATTAAATATCTCATTAACCTCTTCTATGTTTTTATCAAAACAAGTGAGTCAATTAATTTCAAATTAGAGCGGGTGCCCTGACGGGGAAGTGACCGCCGCCCATCTTGCAACAACAGAGGAATTACAGGTGTGTTGCCGGCCTTTCGGCTAGGTTTCCTCGCTTTTATGAAGGTATATCTTATCGACCTGGGAGGTTCATTCTAAAGTTTAGGAGTGGTAGAAAATTCCTTGAAAAATTGAACTGTGGAGGAACGTCACAAATAGGGATGGTGAGGATGATGATTAAATTTGTGGTGTAGATTGAAATGGTGGAATTCGGTGGCAAGGATCAGTTCAAATAACTCTTTGTATTGATAATTTATAACCCTTGATAAATGCGGTAGAAGACAAACAACACAACATCGCATGCAATGCCAAGTGATCCAACCGTTCACAGAGTACTGGACCAGGGGTCCATGGACGCCATGTGTATTAATATACCGTCATGAGAAACATTTCCATGGCTTTATCAACTCGTTTCAACACTTTCATTTAAGTTTCTTGACAAAGATCTACTGTTCTATGTATTAACTTTTATTGTGGCGTTTAATGGCCTTACAATTAAAACCTTTCCAAAACATATCACTAATTATGTGTCTTCACCGCAAGCTAACAAACTAAAACCTTAAATTTACAATTTCACTTTTTAGTGGGACTGTTTATTTTAGATTTCAAAAACAAAGCAAAAAAGCTCTGCATATCTTTGTCTATTGACTGAATAAAGCAGCGTTCAGATTATGAAACAAAACCCACTGTTCTCGGTGCAGACACGAGCCTGCTTCATTTTATTGGGTTTAAGGAACTTGTTAATATTTTTATTGCGAGTCTGCCGAGTTCATAAGATCATTCGGTTTAATATAGACGAGGGCTACTTGGGTTGCAGTAAACTAGTATTTGTTGTATGAATCGAAGATTATAACGGGAACGGAGATATTTTTGATGAATAGTTAAATATTCATAAATCAAATCAAATTTATTCAATTAAGATAAAAAATTACACTTATGCATGTAAAAAGTTATACCTTTTCCCATTTTTCACCACTTAGGAAAAGGTTGAGATTTAATGATAAGCAGTAGCAACAAATTCAATGCCACTATTTTAACTAAATATTTACAACTTCATCATTTTACAAATGTTTCAGGAGTACTTGAGGACTCCTTATAAGTCCGTTGTATTAAAAATACGTAGAATATCTATAGGACTTGCAATATGTCGTCACATAAAGGTCCCACATAAAGATTAACCCATTAATTCACTGTGTCCTTCATTAATTACCACAAATTAAACAAATTGAAACACGTATGTATCAGACCAGACTATCACTGCTTTCTCTAATTAAAAAGTTAGGCGAAAGTAAGAAGTTTTAATAAAAAAAATACCTCCCAAGTGTTCTCCCCAAAGACCTGTCTCTTGCTTTCCTTGTTCAAGTCGCACCTGCCACCTTTTGAATATCATCTTTCCATCATCGATGCTGTCTGTACAGTAAATTATGACATCGGTACTTTATTTATTTATTTATATAAACAAAATCAAACAGTAGATTTAAGATACCAATGCAACTGTTATTTTATATAGATTATTAATAAAGGCAGATTATTAGTATTGGCACTGTGGATACTTAATACAATTTTAAAGCAGCTTCAAAACTGTCATTGTATTAGTTGCCTATTCTATGCAGGAAGAGAAAGCCTAGTGAGCAGGTGGTCCGAGGTTCGAGTCTCCTTCCGAGATGCCCCGCGCCTGTGAGCTACATTTTCAGTCTCCAAGCCCCCAACCCGGCGTCGCTGTAAGAGCCTTTAAGGCTATCAGCACAGAGGAGGTTTTTAGTCGGTTACGTCGAGCTCGGGTGTAAACACCCCCTGTGATACCCTATATGGGCCCCGTTTCGGGGTCTATCGTAAATGTGATTTTCACCGATTTTGATTGACAAGTCGTAAGCAGTCAGCCACGCTTGGCATTAAGCTGAAGTATGATACAAATGGTCTACTTGACCAGCTAACGTCAGGATGTCGAATTTGCGTGACAGTGTGCGCGCGCATCGTAAAGATTCACTGTGATATTTTTTCCCTGACGCGCCAAAAGAAGTATAACCAACTAATACATATTCTTTGGTATAGCTTCAAAAATAAATTTGAGCACGTTTTAAATTTGTCTTAGTCGCGCCTGCATTACTTTTGCATTATCGCGTTGCAGTTAAGTTTAAAAAGAGTTCGTCTCTTCAATATAATTTTTCATCTGCAGTAAAAACCGAGGTCCGAGTAACCGGTGTGCCTCCCGTTCCTTCACCAAGTCTGTTACAAAAACCAGTTGGTTTCTTGCTCGTCTCGCAACAGCTCCTACAAAAAGCTCTACTATAAAAACTTAACTATTGTTGATTTGTCTATGCACAAATGAGGCTGCTTTAAGCTTCCTGCTCGATTTCTCAGTACAATCATGCCTATATTTCTTAGATAATATGTCTTGATAGAGTCTCTGTTATTATAATCAACAACAGGCCAGATTTTTTTTATAGAAAAGGAGGACAAACGAGCGTACGGGTCACCTGGTGTTAAGTGATCACCGCTGCCCACATTCTCTTATAACACCAGAGGAATCACAGGAGCAGGCCTTTAAGAAAGGTGTGTGAAACTTTATTAGATTAGTGTGCATAACAGCTACGTCTTATACTCGCGATACGTCAGTCACTTTGTGTTAGTGTGCGTGCGTTGCTGAAAATAGAGGCCAACATTTCGCCAATGTTTAAGTATTTTCCGGCCTTTTTTTTGGAATCGGTAAGAGGGAATGTTCGAGCGTGGAACACCGTCTCTTCTTCTCGTCGTATCGTTAAAAATATCTAAGACTACGAGAATGTTTAGCATTCAATATATTTTAATAATTACAAGCAAAACAACATTGCACGCTGAAGACAAATTGTGGCCACAGGCAAACCTGTTCCGACTACTTCACGGGGGCAACTCTCTGCGGCAAAAAAAGGGCAAACTAATCCCCTCGCTGAGACAGGTTCGAGGGAGACAGACAAACTGGAAAGATCAAATGCAACAGTGTGAAAGCGGGATGGAACTAATCTGATCCTGTTTGAGAGCGAGACAGAACGTGGTAAGTTCGTTGGCATGATAAAAACTTATCGTTCGAGAGATTACAATTAGTTTTTGAATAGAAAGTTGTTTTATTTGAGTTGTTATTACAATTTACTTCCAAAATTAAACATAACAGTGTTCTTAATCGACGATTCAACTGTATATACCTTCATAAATAAAATTCAATTCAATTTTGATGGCAGCGAAAAACAACTTGGATATTATTCTATAGATACAATAAACTGTATGGTTTGTAATCATATCATATCAAGATTCTAGTTAATTTACCTACTAACAATAAAACTTTCTGCAATTGTGTGACATTACTAATGGCACTCCATGTAGTTTATTTGAAAAACTTATAATTTTTCTTCGTCTTCTCAACCGGTCACTCTTGTCAGAGTGGTCGTGACCGCTAAGATGATGCGACATTAGTCGTCGTCGGTCTCTTTAGTTTTGGGTCGCACTGCCTCCCTTGCGATGCTCCTCCACTTTTGACGGTTTGTATCACTGCGGGAGCACTCCACCACAGTTGTCTGGGTCACTGCTTTGATAAGATCCGTCCATCGCGTGGGTGAGCGTACTCGTATCACTGCGGGAGCACTCCACCACAGTTGTCTGGGTCACTGCTTTGATAAGATCCGTCCATCGCGTGGGTGAGCGTACTCTCGCTCTTTTTCCCTCCACCTGACCCTGCATTACCAACCGCTCAATCAATCCTTCATTTCTGGAGATGTGACAAAAAAACTTCAGATTTCGTTGTTGCACAGTCGACGATAGCCTTCCTTTTATATTCAGTACTTTTAAGATGGAATTGTTGGTTCGGTAAGCTGTATATACTACTAATACTTATAATACCCCCAGAGAAACCAGTCGATATATTTTAAGAAGTATCGCCACTATGGACACTCAAATTTCAATTGTGCCTGGAGTAGTTTTGTTATGAAAGAAAGAGACAGAACGAGCAATAGTCCACCTGATGTTAAGCGACAACAAATACTTGGTCTTCTTGGTATAATGAACACACTTTTCCAACTTAACTATGGTCCATATTCCAGAAGGAGTCGCTAAGCTGAGCTAAGTGGAGCGGAATTGACTCGGAGGGTGAACCCCACGTCACTCAGCAACATGCCTTGCACGCTGAGGAACACGCCACTTGCCTGAGTGACAGTGGGGTGGTAGTCCGCTCGAGCACAGCTTTAAAAGCGATCGGTACCATAATCAGATGTTTATGCTAAAGTAGAGGGAAGCTGTTGACCTTTTTGGTGCCGTTTATTGCTGACATGGACGCGGTTCGGTACTTGACCATATTCGATGGTATTACGCACTGTCCATCGCACAAAATGTGGTAATAATAAAAAAAATTCGGTCGGGCCAAATCCCTGGACTGTGTGTAAAGTGTGAAGTGTGAAGTGTATTAGTCTCTTTTATGCAGTTATGAAGACGTGACAACAGTGCGCTTGTTTATGGATTATGTATTGATCATCTGACGGATTGCGGACCTCAGGCATCCATAATCATTTATATTTATCCATCTTCTTACACCACTACAATATTTCTCTGTAAACAAGTCCTGTGAGAGTGAGTAAGTGACGATTTTTGTGAACGTATATAAAATTTTCATAAATGTACGGACAATGAACAGTCATAATATTTATTTCTTTAATTTTTTTCAATTTCTTATATATATATATATAATTCATATAAAATTCTCATATCGCGGTATTTGTAGATAAACTCCTTCGAAACAGCTTGACCGATTCTCATGAAATTTTGAGTGCATATTGGGTGTGTCTGAGAATCGGACAACATCTATTTTTCATCCTAAGGGTGGTCCACGCCAATTTTTTTTTGACATTTTTTTTTAAATTTGTTTCATTATGAGTCATTATGAGCATTAAAAAATACATACAACTTCAAATTTTCACCCATCTACGATCAACAGTTACTTTTCTATCGCGATTTTAATATCGGCATACACCGTTTGCTGGGTCAGCTAGTATATAATTATATAAATCAGCTTCCTTAAACTCAGTTAGCTTCATGTATGACATAAAGATCAATAAAAAGGGGTTGTCCCTACATATTAGGAACACTAGTTATCACACCCCAACAAGTGCAATCATAGCCCTAATCCTTTTAGCCGAGTGTGTAGTGAGAGACATGCAAGTGAATATTGCAAGGGCGAACTTTTCGTGATTAATGCCGCAGCGAATTTTCTTTTCAATTATGTTTGAATTCAGACCTAGATAATTTTATATGTCTAGATAGAGCGTCTTAGTACTAGACAACCGATGAAAACATGCCAGGTTTATTACTTTAGTGTGCGTGACAACCTACGTCTTACAATAGCGATTTATATGTCACTTTGTGTTAGTGTGCGTGCATTGGTCAAAATAGAGGCCAACATATCGGCGCTATTTTTTTCAACGTGTTCACAGCCGTCACAGTCTATCTAGACGTATAAAGCTCCGGAACCTGATTTAGTCGCGGTCGCTGGTTAATTGACTAGTTTGTTCCTTAGTATATCTAAAATTTACGATGAAGTATGCCAATGATATATTATTATTATTATCTAAAACATGTATTTTATGACACTAAACTGAGTAGTAAAAACAACCAAAACACACATACACATGTATGTGTTGTGTACAACACACACACATATAAAATTTGAAAACAAAATTTTATGAACGATGCAGGACTCGAACCCGCGGAGTGCAACACGTATTAATTTTGAAATGTCGTTACAGAAAATTTATAAAAAAAAATATGGAAGAGGAGGACCAACGAGCATACGGATCACCTGATAGTAGGTATGTGATATAGATCCTCATCATCAACATCATCATCATACTTTCTTGTGGCAACAGAGGATTTTATAAATAGCGTCAATTTAACGAATAGGTACATTTTCAAATTCAAATTCAAATACCTATTCGAAAACAGAAATAACATTAGTATATGGCGGGCGAGGAACGAACCAGGGGCTCCGTGGTGAGAGTCAACGGTCCAACCTAATACGCCACAGACGATTTTGATGTTGTTTAATTCGTAATATATTACTAATCGTACTAACGTTTTACAACGAGCTATTATAATTCATGGTGGTTTTACTCAGTGGTCCAAGGTTAAGGTCGTTCACCTTCCACTTCCTGGATTAGCATCGTGCCTGTACTATTATTAAATTTTTTGTAATACGTATCGCGTTCCGGTGTTGCTAGAGTTGTCCTTATTCGGTAAAGAATGTGAATAAATTCAACTTGTCTATTGACGATACAGCGTTTCCAATCATATGGTCTTGAATACGCAAATGCTATGTACGATATTTTAATCGTAATGTGCGTTAACATATAAATGATGAAATAAATAAACTGTAGCACCATTTAAAGCTATTGTTAATTACTACCTAGACGACTGTATTACGCATGAGATTGTAGCGAATATTTGTTTTCGTAATTGTTCATAACATTTTCAGGACGTAGAGGTTAAAAGACTCAAGATTGAGAACAGCTTAAGTGTATAGAGATTGTGTAACCAGAAAAGTATTTTTTATAATGAAAATACGGGACGAGACGAGCAGGAATTTCCGCTAATGGTAATTGATACGTCCTGTCCATTACAATGCAGTGCCGCTCAGGATTCTTTAAAAACCTAAAAATTCTGAGCGGCACTACAATTGCCACTTTGAGACATAAGATGTTAAGTCTCATTTGCCAAGTAATTGAACTGGCTACGGCGCCCTTCAGACCGAAACACAATAATGCTTACTGCTTCACAGCAGTAATAGGCGCCGTTGTGGTTTCCATAATCAAGCCGGCATCCTTTAAGTATACGAGAGTCGTGGCAAAAGGGGGTACGTAATAACCGACTCCCCCTCTGAGAGATAGGCTCTGTCTTCACTAGACAGAGTTAGGGGTTAAATGAGTCCTCCACCGAATATCGGCTCCCGCTGAACTACCACCGGGTTAGTTGTTACCGTGAAACCCTTTTGGATCCAATTTAAATCTGGTGATATATAAATAAATTTATCATTAATATCAGCCGGAAGACGTACATTGCTGGACAATGACCATGACCAAAGATATCTACGACGGTGGGTCCTGCGCTGCCCTCGTCCAACGTATTACGGCGATCTTGACCAGATCATAGGTCTATCTTGTGGGGCCCACAAACCTTTACAATATAGATATAAATAAATTTTCAACTAATAAATTCATTTATTGCAGAAGTGAACAGCTGATGAAACGACGTATTTGCCATAATTTTCCTCTCCATTTAACACACGATTATTCATGTGCGATTTGTATATTAAATGGCACACATCGGCACGAACACGATTGTCTACGCGACGTACTCGTACGGAACTGAGCTGATAGAGCTACTACTACCTAGAACTGGTGTCGTATGGAAACGTGTGAGTACGCTCTATTTATAGCGAGTAACCGCGCGGGCGGCCGCTACCGGCGTGCAATTAGCGAAAATAGATTTAGTGATGTACGATCCTACGAGAACATAACGATAGACGGCCTCTCTCAACATTTGCTTTAGAAGACACATAGATACCTCTGATCTGTACGCAACACCAAGCCGATCGGAGATGACTAATTAATCGACGATGATTCAAAGCCCTTTACGTTGTTTGCGGTCAAATGAAAAAACCGGTACAGGAGAGCCCCTGCCCAGAGATCAGAACAGTACTCTATGTGAAGGAGGAAGAGAGGGTTAAGATCCAGAGTTTGGGTCAAGTACCAAGCATAGTATGTACTGCATGAAAAGGTTGATACGATCGTTAGAATCACAAGAAGTATTCCAGCACCGTTGTAAATGTAGGTCCGGAATTTCTGCCAAATTCCCTGAGCGTTTCTTAATGATAGGCGCCTTTTAACAATATTACTTATAAAAATATTGATACATTGCAGTTAAATATATACTGTTTTTAGAATTATTATTGTGGTGTTTCCATGAAGATACAGTACAATAACAAACGGCTACACCTTCCTAAAGGCCTCTAGTATTGGTGCTTCAAAAAGAAATGAATTTTGATTCATATTCACAAAACACCATTTGATTTTTAAAAACTATATGATGTAATCGACAACGCACATGAAACTGACACAACGAAGCATAGTTTAATGTAGACATGTAGCTCAATCTCAAGTAACATATGTTATGATTTTACAACCAGATATCTGAATAATTGGCATCAAACAAATATATCTGACAGTTACTACCTATTTGTATCAACGATTCAAAGATATCACATACCAATCTACCACAAATCTGTACGATAATAAACCTCGGAACCGTTTATCGATGTAGCTATCGCATCACTAAATCTGTAACTGAATCGAATGTACGACAGAACGCGCTGAAGCGCAGACGTGTTTGCCTGATATCTGTATTATAAAATTCAAGAGAATATTTAATTTGGATAAAATATTACTGGTGATTTGGCAAGGTAGGCGAGTCGACATAATAACGTTGAACATTAGGGTCGGAACACGTGAATTTTATAAATCAGACTGAGCTTGTTGCTTCAAAATGTTTCAGCTCGCTATAAATATTATTACTTAACGGTTAATATCACTTCAAATGGAAATTGGAAATGACAGGATATCTTTTTTTATGAAAAAAGAAGGACAAACGAGTGTACCTGGTGTTAAGTAGATGTAATGATGTTTCTTGTTTCTTGTTTCATTGATATTACACGGAATAAATATTTTTCTGGCAGACAACTCAAGAGTTTAATAACACGAAATATAATTATTTTTCTGTTCCGTATTCATAAATGAATAGCATAATATACATTATATTATATAATTATAATTGTGTAAAAATTCCTGTGGTAAATTTTCCTCTGACTGATCACGTTTCCCCAGTGTGCTTGAGTCGTCTTTACCCCAGCATGACAGCTCACTTATTCAATACCCACCAAAGTGTTCATTGCATCGAAAGAAGTTTTCACTTCAATAAAATCTCAATGTTCCGCGCATTAATAATGACGCGAAAGGCTTATAACCTTAAATCAAGCAAGCTCCTCGCGTAAATAATTTAACCAAACTATTTGCTCAAAATCGATGCTGAAACAATTTTAATCCGTGAACGATTAAACACGAAAGACCACTAAAAGTAAACTAGAATCAAGAAGCCACATCCAACTATATCAAACTATTTCAAAATAATCTAACACCGCGAAGTCAACCACAGCGCTCTTCGCGTTACGAAATCCGGCGATCTTCTATTTTTGTCGGCAAATATTGTATTTACCAAGTAGAGCGGCGAGTACGGCTCTTGATATCTTTTATGATAAAAATTTGTGATTTTTTCACGTTGTTCAGGGTCGCTTGGTGGCTGGTTACGCCCATGACACCCTTTACACGACCTTTGTCCGAAATGTATTTTTTTACGTATTCTTGTGATACAGCAAAACTTTTGCAACTTCGTGGAAGACGCGTAAAAATTAGAGTTAAACACAGGAAGGACTCTTTTTTTTTCTTTCTTTCCTTATATACGACTTACGCATATTTTTAAACGTCAAGATATTCGATTTTAGAATCTTTTGTAATGTTATTCCAAATTTAAAAGTATTTGTATCTTACTTACCTTTATCACTACGGAGTTACATGACAGGGAGAAGTAATTTTAAACTTGGAGTAACTTTTCATTGCGTTTATTAATTAATAAGAAGAAGTATACACATTGAAACTTGTTAATGAGACATCCTTATGCGTTTAATTCTATTTCACGGCCTATTTTATGTCTAAGGGTGTAAATGTATTTGCTTATGAATAAATACATAAATACCTTTAATGCCACCAACATTCTTTTAACTAATTGTCCAAGTGATATTATGAAACTTAGCGGATATCACTCGAAAGATCATCATTTATAAAATTTTATTACAAAATAACGCTTAATTCTATTGATTTTCATATTTCGCATCGTTTATAATGTTGCATTTAGGATTAAATAGCCTTATATAATAAATATATTTGAAAACAAACGCAACACAAAAGTCCTTTCCGGTAATCAATAAAGCCCGCCTGCCAGGAGAGACGTGGGGTAAAAATAGAAACAGGCCCTTTGTTAGGCCGACTACACATTGTCAAGTAACAGACCAACACTTCAACATGGCTACGGTCTTTGAATGCCTCCAGTCTCCTCAGATAACAATACGCACTTCGAAACTCATTCACTAGTGAGAATATTAATGTGTTACGTGTTTATACCTTTCGATCGCGAATAATTATTTTTCTTTTAAATAAAACACTTTTAAAGGATTAAAACGCGTGTAATGCACCACTACATCCGGTTCGACCAACGAAAAGTTTTGGTAAAACAAAATAGATTTCCCCCAAGACTGGTACGTGAAGTCATTGAAATAAAAAAAAACACCCAAATTTCAATAGAGAAGACGGTCTAAAATTATCTAACACCTGGGATCCAATAATCTCTAAATTAAAACCAACTACCTACACATACCAAAAAAGAAAAGGACACGGTCAGTAAATTTTGCTAAAAACCATCTGTCTAGAGCAAATACCACCTCTGAGGCAATAAATGGCGCTAAACTTCATAATGACAACTTTGACAAATACTATCTTTGACTCATTTCATCTGCAGTTTTCAGAAGAAAACGAGATTTGGAAACATCGGGTTAATTAAGTAATAATGAAGAATTTTAATGCTTTAAAAGTGTTTTATTAAAATTAGTGACACTCGCGTTAATCAAAGAAAATTATTTTTCTTCACATTTCCACGATATGCGGTCATTTAGGACTTATACGTTTCCTTAAATAATCGACTGGTTTATTTAGACGCTTAAATTGAAGAATATGGTACCGATAGTTATTCCGGCCAGTTCTATTATATACAAATCGACTCAAAAGGATACGCCAACACGATCCAAAATCGTTAAAATTGCCCGAACTTTATCTCTAAAACGTCGATAAAAAATAGGCTTTAGAACTAACCTCTATTTTGAACAGTTCACGCACACTAGCAAAGTATCATACAAATCGCGAGTGTAAGACGTATCTTGTCATACACACTAAACAAATATTCCAGGCCTGTTTTTATGGGTTGGCTAACAGCAAGAGACTCTATCTAGACGTATAAATTATCTAAAGTCTCGACTCCACGTCGAAAAGTTGGACTGTTAGAAGTGTGGAACCGGCTATAAGAAACCTCTCGTTCTTTTTCATCTAGGAAACAAAAGGCAATGACGTACAACTGTACCGTAGGGTTGCCGCTACCTATACAGATCATTATGGATACTCAGATATTATTAGTACGAAGCTTAAAATAGCTTTTTAGGGCGAAACTAAATAAAAAAAAGGAAATATGTAGCATAATTATAAAAGATAGACGAGAATTACGTAGGTATTACTAGTGACCTCCCGGTCGTCTCTTGCGTGGAACCCCATTTTCAATGTAACTCTATGGTAAATATTTGAACCTGAACAGGTTTTCATTTCAATAATAAGAAAATTTACTGAGTACACATACCACAATGACGAATATATTCCTGAGTGAAGGACTAAGTTCAATTACCTGTAACAAAAAAAAAACAATCGTTAGAAACAAGCTCGTTATAGAAAAACACTTAAAAAACAGAGCGACGCAAAAACCAGACTTAATAGCTATAAGAATATTCATTTAGTACACAATACAAGCCGCTTATTTCCTAGTGAGATTTAATTAAAATATTAATCAAAGTAATTTTTTATTTATTTCAAATAACAACTTATACGAAGATTAAGCTTCACAAATTGTACTCGCCAAACTTCAACGTTTGACCGCGAGATAGCGATCTCATTTAAAAATAGAAAACTATGTACAATGCAGCGTACAAAAGCAGAATGAATTGCAAAACCCTAATTAATTACATAATATACATTATGCTTAGATCATTTATACATTTAGATAGACTATGACAGCTGTGAAAACGTCGAAAAAGTAAGTTGAAAGCTAACCTCTATTTGGAGAAATACACGAACACTAACATACAGTGCCATACACATCGTGAGTGTAAGACGTAGCTTGTCACGCACACGTATAGATTCCTCGCCTGTTTTTATCCGTTGTCTAACAGCAAGAGACTCTATCAAGGCGTATTAATTATCTAATACGTTATATTATTAACACTAACTTGATTTTTACTAGAACAGAAGGCTGGATTTGGGCACTGAAGAGTCGTTTTGAGTTATCTCAAAACGACTCTTCAGTGCCTAGACTTATGTCTATATATAGAACTACATGACCACACTCTACTGAGTATGAACACTCGCAAAAACGCGCTATTACAAAGAGATGACTGTTGAATTGGTTTTTCGAATTTCATCAAAATAATAAAGAATGATCTCTGAGACAGCGAACAATTATGAAATGTATGGTAAGAGGACAAGAAATGGAACGGTATTAACATTTATGAGTATCGGAGGAAATTATGGATTTGACAAATCTCGATCTACCTCTTTGTAAAACAAGCTCAATTAGGCAATATCACTTTTTAAAAGATGCATATTTCTTCCGATAACCAGTATGCACATTCACATAAATTTCAAGTTAGTCTCGACGTATTAAACGATGCAGACATGTCACGATCTCATAAATGCAATCATCGTCCGCCAACACACATCCTTACAAAGGAGAAAGGATATCATTGAATCAATCAAGTGCATCATAACAGTATCCAGGACTTTCAACCAGTCTAGACCGAGAGTGTGGTCGATGACCCGGCCAGGGTTGAAGGATTCAACAGGTTCAGTGGAGTTAATAACTATATTACCGCAGCCTTTATTTATTACTAGTTTACAGCATCTGACTCCATTAGAGAAAATTGAGGATGGTATTCCGTGTTTTTTCTTTTAAGTATACAAACTCAGCAATCAGGTAACGAAAAGCTAAAGTATTCTTTAAATACTTTTGTAAAAGAAACTTTTTGTTTATGTGCGTGGCAGCCAATTTTGAATTCGCTGAATGGGATTTTTTTAATTTTAATTTATCAGAATATCAGCAATTTATTAAAAGGTTTACTTCTTGCTGATGATCAGCACTCTCTCAGACTCTCTCTTGTCCGTGTTTTTTCTCATTCCTAAATAAATAGCAACGTATTCCATATCTTACCCGCATAAAAACCTCTCGATTTCCTTACAAATTACTATCAATTCTATTTCTTTTAATTCAGCTGGTAGGTAACTATTTTTATACAGCAAATGAAAACACGTCTAAAAATTCACAAAATATTGAAAGTACACTCTCCACACAAACGTACTTTCACGTTACTCATCCTTCGAAAGTAAATTTAATTAAGCATTTATCAATAAGAGCGGAGCTAGCAGCAGTCGGTCGCACTTTCTAATTCGCGCCCGTCGCTCGTCTCCGGCCGTGTGCACTGCACTTCACTCATTAACCTGAATCTCTTGTAATTAAACAATTGCATATTATATATAATCATTCCTCCGCGTACAACTAAACCAGTGGAATGAACTTCCTGCCGCAGTGTTCCGAATAATATGAGGTGTGGTTAAGACGATGTTACGACTGACCAAGCATGACAAAGAAAAATAAAATGGAACAGCATAAAAGCCGGCAACCCTTCTGTAATTAAATAAATAAATATTGACAAATTATCTTGCTCCAAACTAGGCATAGCCTGTACTATGGGTACAAGGGAATATTTAATGCAATATACCTACTTACTTAAACATACATAAATACTAATAAACATCCATAATTCGGAAACAAACATTCATATTAATCATTAAATGTTAACCTACCGGGATTCGAACCCGGGACCTCTATTTCAGTAGGCAAGGTCACTAACCACTGGGCTCTATGAATCATCATTAATTCCTTTGGTATTTCTAGAGAGCATGGACCACGGTGTTCTTCATACCTTCCGGTGCCCCGTCTGAAGTTAAAATGTCAATCAGCTCTAGCTACGAAAACCTTCAAAGTGATACAGAAGTCTGACGACTGCAATAAAAGGACTCTCCTACTGTTAGTATTCCTATGCCATGCATAAAAAGTAAAAACAACAGCAGTTTCCTTAAGCGCACGCATGACTCGCACCTCATATAACAAACAAAATGACTTCTAATCACGGCTTTGTTAGCGTGGAACTCGGCTAAAAATTTCTGTATATATCAGGAATAAATTAGCATATTTTCCTCGATCCACACACCGACAACGGCTACCGCTTTTGTAGACATAATTTCTTATCCAAAGCGTGAGTCAGGTCTACTACAACATTCGGTATAGTTAATCTTACGTACATCGCGGAGCACGTGTTCCGCATGTCGCGTGGGCGGACGAACAAAACAAACCGAGTCAGCTGTATCATAACACCACGTAAGGACAACGACCGTCGCCGTATCACTAATTGCCGCGAACACTCGCTACAAACCAATCTGGTGTTTTACTGTTCGGTCAATATTGGCTTTACATGTGTTTGGATTCAACAGATTTTGTAGACCTTGTTCAAACACGGGGCGTGAGATATTTCATCAATGATTCGGAATAAGGCAATGAACTGTATCTTTAAGGTTCCAGTCATTGGCAACATTACGTGTTTGTATAAGATGATTTCTGTTGGGAACCTTTCACATATACATACTCACCCTAAAAGATCTCAGAGAGAGAGAGAAATCGTCATCATCAGCCGGATGACGTCCTGCGTTGGTGTTCGGTCCTCCTCATTCAACGTATTCGACGGTCCATCTTGTGGGGAACCTACCAACACTGCGTCAACCGGTACGCAGAGAGAAATTACGAACTTCATTTGCCATACATCTGAGTCCTCACCTATGTATCTAGTTCGTTGAACTTGTAAGTATCCATTTCATAGAAGTTCTCTTCTTCGTATTCTACACAACACGGGCCGTCTTCAGTACACCCTCGACCAGGTTGACCTTTCCCCAAACTTCCATCAACACTCTTTCCGTATTTTTGAACTCGCAATCTCTTTTAACAAATCATCTCTAAATGACCAAATCACCTCAACATTCCCAGTGATTTCCCAAACAAATATAAGCCATGTGTTGCATTGTCAAGATAAAGGAAAATATTTATAAATACTTCAGTGCATTTACCCAAAGGAAGGTGAACAAAACTTAAGGTCAAATCCCTTTTTGCAGTGTAATATTTATAAAAATAATTTCCTATTTTTTTACTTCAAATCTCCAATACCGTCTTTGAAATATACCTTTCCGTAATAGATCTTAAACTTTTGCAAATAATTTTATATGATTATATTCGTCATAAGCGTAATAAAATTACAGTTACTTTATTGATCCCGGAAATTTAATTAGTAAAATATACCAAGGACTTAAAATCTTTCTATCTACAAAAATAAAATAAATAGTAATAACAATTTTTGAAAACGGACAACCAGTCGTATTCGCTGAATCAATATGAACTCCCCAGTGATTTTAATTTAAAATACCATTGAAATTTATAATTACATTCACTGCAATATTTGAATTTATTCTAATTTGACTAATGTCGCTTCTAATTTGACTAATTAATAGGATAATGAAAACGGAATTAAAATCGTTCAAACATTATTATTGAAATTATTGTTTGTCACATTGGTATTTATTCAAACACTTAATTACCTGCACATGAATCATTTGCATTCTACCCGCGGAGGATTTCTATTTGCCATTCGGCTTGCATTTTCCTGTGCATTGAACTTGTATATTGAAGACCCTGTCAAGTTACTTCGATCTGATCGTTCACCGTTGTGTATGTAATTCGTTTCTTCTCTGTCAGATCGCATTTTATTTCCGAAACTATCGTTGTGCTTTAACATCAAAAAGAATTCCGAAGGAATAAATTTTTAGTAAATAAATGCCTATTAGTTCATCGCAAGACCTTTCAAGTGCAAAAATAACAACTTTTATTTACAATGTGAATGTGCAATATACCACCTATGTATATTTACACTTGCATCTATCACATTATGGAGAGACTTGTATAGAAAACGATGTGGAGTTAAAAAAGATGTTGAGATAATTATTGAACAGCAAATGATGAATACGTTCAGTCGAGAGAGGATCTTTGATAGAGGAGTGACTGCACAAATTAATAGGCGGTCGTTCTATTCTTGATGTGTATGTCAATATGAGGAAGGATTCAGATCGAAATTTTTACCTGGGAGATAATTGATATGATTATTTTATTATTTGTCCAAGAATGTTATGGTATTTTTAAGATCAGACATATATACTTTGGAACTATGTGATAATAAAATACTTATCTTGCCAAATGATATTTCCAAATATTATAATTCCAGATATGATATGCAGTGAAAACGAAAAATCCCCCGAGATACCAAGCTAGGACCCGTTCGAATTAAACGAACCGAAAATTTGGAACAAACACACTCGCTAGCAACATTTCGTCACATGTGTACCGGTGTTCTCATTGCGGTAAATTGGTGGTAACGGTATCGTGATTGTGCGGCTCGCAGCTACCATTTCAAACAGAGCCACTCACCGTAACACGCTTCCTGAAGCTATGGCAATAACAATATCGCACGTGATTCACACGGTGCACAGAATACTGACCGTAGATCCACCGTTACTTTGAAGAATTGTCAATTTTTAAGCGCCGTTGCAGTAGCCGATGTGATACTACAGGGTATGGATATTTTTATACCAAACTCTGTAGTACCCATCGGTGGCAGATCACAGCCCTGGTTCGATGCGTCAGTTAAAGCAGACTGCAAAAAACAAACGTATCGAGCTTGGGTTGCGGCGCTGGGCACAAAGGATCCGAACTGCACAGTTCTTAAGAGGAAATACAACCGTGCCTCCAGATTTTTTAAGCGGCAAATCGCCCGTGCAAAGTCGAAACACGTCGTCAAAATCGACAAGCAGCTTTCCAGTTACCCGACCGGAACACGCAAGTTCTGGTCGTTGTCGAAAGCTGCTCTTGGTAACTTCAGCCAGCCGTCCATGCCGCCATTGCACATGAGGAATGACACCCTGGCCCATACGGCAAAAGAGAAAGCCGATCTCTTCGAACGGAAAAACACCGCCGACCATCCCGCGGTGTCAGAGCTCTATGCCTGAAGTACAGTTCAGACAGAAAACTGTTAGGCGAGCTCTGTTTTCGTTGGACGTCAGGAAGTCGAGCGGGCCGGATGGCATTTCTCCAATCGTGCTTAGAACGTGTGCCCCTGAGTTGACGCCGGTGCTAACGCGTTTATTCCGGCACTCTTATTCTAAAGGCCCTGACTCATGGAAGTCAGCGATTGTCCATCCGATCCAAAAAATAGGAGACAGTTCGGATCCGGCAAACTACAGGCCTATTGCTAATACCTCCCTGCTCTCCAAAATCATGGAGAGCATAATTAGCCGTCAGCTCTTGGTATATCTAGAGGGTCACCAGTTGATCAACGACCGACAATACGGGTTTCGCCATGGTCGGTCGGCAGGTGATCTTCTGGTATACCTAACACATAGATGGGCAGCGGCTATTGAAAGCAAGGGGGAAGGCCTGGCAGTTAGCCTGGATATAGCGAAGGCCTTTGATCGTGTATGGCACAAGGCGCTCCTCTGCAAACTTCCATCATTTGGGCTTCCCGAGATCTTGTGCAAGTAGACGTCCAGCTTCCTCACTGGGCGCAGCATACAGGTCGTTGTCGACGGATATTGCTGGAACCCGAAGCCCGTGAAGGCTGGAGTGCCCCAAGGCTATGTGCTGTCTCCCACGCTGTTTCTTCTGCATATCAATGATATGTTGGACACCTCCAACATTCATTGCTATGCAGACGACCGCACTGGTGATGCCGTATACAATGGCCATGCAGGTCTCTCTCGGAAAATCGTCGACCAGTGCCGGGAGAAACTTGTGTCTTCTTTTGAGTCCTCTCTTGAGAAGGTCACGGAATGGGGAAAATTGAACCTTGTCCAATTTAACCCCCAGAAGACTCAAGTATGCGCGTTTACCACTAAAAAAAACCCCATTTGTCGTATCACCGCTCTTCGACAACACTTCCCTCTAAGCCTCGCCTAGTATCGGAATACTGGGTCTCGAAATCTCGAGCGATTGCCAATTTCGTGGTCATCTGGAAGGCAAAGCCAAATTGGCTTCAAAGAAACTGGGCGTCATTAATAGAGCACGGCAATACTTCAAGCCAGCCCACATACTAGCGCTCTACAAAGCGCAGGTCCGGCCACACATGGAGTAATCCTGTCATCTCTGGTCTGGCGCACCCCAGTATCAGCTCGATCCATTTGACCACGTGCAACGCAGAGCAGCTCGAATTGTCTCAGTACACAGTACTCTGTGAACGGCTGGATCACTTGGCGTTGCGTAGAGACGTCGCTTCATTGTGTGTCTTCTACCGCATTTATCACGGGGAGTGTTCCGAAGAGCTGTTTAACCTGATTCCTGCCGCCGAATTCCACCTTCGCACGACACGCCACAAGTTAGGATATCATCCTCACCATCTGGATGTGTGGCGGTCCTCTACAGTGCGGTTTTCGAGGAGACTTCTTCCACGTAC